>NC_037686.1:30384856-30480693 GCF_003255815.1 Theropithecus gelada | reverse complement strand
TCTCTTTTTTTTTTTTTTTTTTTTTTTTTGAGACGGAGTCTCGCTTTGTCGCCCAGGCTGGAGTGCAGTGGCCGGATCTCAGCTCACTGCAAGCTCCGCCTCCCGGGTTCACGCCATTCTCCTGGCTCAGCCTCCGGAGTAGCTGGGACTATAGGCGCCCGCCACCTCGCCTGGCTAGTTTTCTGTATTTTTTAGTAGAGACGGGGTTTCACCGTGTCAGCCAGGATGGTCTCGATCTCCTGACCTCGTGATCCACCCGTCTCGGCCTCCCAAAGTGCTGGGATTACAGGCTTGAGCCACCGCGCCCGGCCATAACTCAATCTCTTATCAATGCCTTCCATTGTCAAGACCCAGCCAGAGGTGATGATGGCAAGAGACCAGGAAAGTACAGACTGCAGGGGTTCCCTGGCAGAGGACAGTGTATGTGTGTGACAGCAGAGCCGGAATGATTCATCCAACATGCGACGCTTGACCCAGTCACTCCAGTAATTTAAAATTCTCCCTTGGCCTCCCCATAATCTACAGAAGAAAGCCCAAGCCCGATAGACAAAGTCTTCCATGTCTTTGTCCTACTTGATGCTTCTGGCATTATCCCCAGACACTCTGCTTCCTGTAATTATTTTAAAGAATTATATTGGAGTTTTAGTAATTTCCTTCACATACCACGTCACTCCTTTCTTTTAGGCATTTGTTTATGGAATTTCCTCTGGCATATCCTTCCCTCTTTTTTTTAACCAATGGAACTCGAACACCACCTCCTGTAGGAAGCCTTGGCTGAAAGTTACATAATCCTGTAAATATTTTTTTCTTTAAAAAAACTTGCCCCTAAATTAGATTGAATTGTATAAGATGTATCGTGTTCTGATGATTTTGACCAACGACAGTGGAATTTCTTATGTAGAGTCCTGTCTGTCTTTCCCCCAGGGAAGTCTCCTGAAGGTGGGAAACTGTCCTCTTTGGGTTTATTTCTTAGCAGGTAGAACAATATCTGCAAATGGTGGGTGATTTATACCTGCTTATGGAACTGAAATGAATAAAAGTCCATATTGTATTTTTCTAGACCATGAGGAGAAGAGAACATATTAATCTTGATTTCTCAGTAAATATTTGTTGCTTGGAACATAAAACATATCTTAAACCCTTGTTTGTCAGTTCTCACAAGCAAGGAAAATGGGGGAAAATTATTTTTTCTGTGCTTATTTTGGATTTGAAGTATCTTAGTTTTCAGAAGACTCAGTTTGCAAAAGCATAAAAAACCAACAATAAGTAAAACAGTTGTAGCAATTCTGAAAGTTAACTTAATAAAATGAGCTAGTCAATGCAATGAATCAAATGCCCTCATTAGCAAAACAAAAAGTAAGACAGTAAGTATTATACAAAGCACATTAATATATATGAATAAATCAGGTACAGGCAAGATACATTGTGGTTTTCTAAAAATCCCTTCTGGCCACAAACGCATCTAATTATGTTTGATGTCATTCAAAATACAAGAGCCTCCAAAGCCAAGGCCTAAATGGGGCTGACAACCAGACGTGGCATTTGAGCCTTCTAGATTTATAGCCTATTTCCAAGTTGCTTTTCCTACTCTATTCACAAAAAAGAAAAGAGAAATGCCACCTGACCGAAAATGACCAATGAGGGTTCATAAATCTCTCTCAAGTCCTATCAAAACTAAGGTTTCCGTGGTAATTCTCCTATAAAAAGAAATGTAAAATGTATTCCAAATGGGGATGGGGAGGGAGACGCTTGCCTGAATTCTGGAAGCCAGGGCTTTTGAGTAAAATTAGCTCATGCTTCTTCTGGCAGAAGTCACATTTTGGCCCCTCGTTTCATGAGAAAACCATTTGTTGTGAAATAGAAGAATTCAGCCGGGGTGTGCATATTCGTAAATCCCCCATCCCACACCCTCGACTGCATGGTGACGTGGGTCCCCATCCCTTCACGCCTCGTTAGGGCCAGGCTGGGCCAGCTGGCCAGGCTGTCCGTGTCCTCAGGCCTGGGCATCATTGTCCCTGAGCTCACCCAGCCCGCATCCCTTTGAAGCCGCTCCAAAGAAACTTTATCCCTCTGTTCCAGCTGGTGTTTCATTAAGCCCTGGCTTCACAGGATTTTCCACTCCCATTGACATATCAGAGCAAAGATGTAGCCATTAAAATAATGAAGAAAAAGGGAGCAGGCAGAGGAAAAACGGTGTGAGGGGAAATTGAAAAGGAGTACAAGGTTATTTAAAAAATAAAGGCCAACTGCAGAAAAGTAAAATGTACCCACTTTCTCATCACTCTCTTTTTTTCTTCCCCTGTATGTATGTGTGTGTCCTAAGCTGTCCAGATTTTTCACAAAGCCTCATAAGGAGCGACTTCAGAGAGGCACTGGCTCTGTGAAAAAGCCGACAGTCACAGGTCTAAATTAGAAGCAGCTGATAAGAATCCCAAAGTCATTCTGAGTACACATGAAGGCAAAGGAACTCTGTGCATTAGAGATATAGTGAATCTTAAATCTAACCTTCTCTCTTGTTCTGAAGAAAAAAAAAATCACCGTATCTCCTGCCGGTTAGACATCAAGTCCACCCAAGTTATTAAGACCCTGTGTGTGACCTCCTTATTTCCACTCCACGGTATAGTCCCTCCATTTGCCAACCTTGAGTGCCTCTTCCAGACCATTTTTTTCTCCTCTTCAAAGGAACATTGGCTCCACACACTTATCTCGTCATAAAGTGCTTTGATGCTTACCTTCTCCATGGGTAATGTATCTATGATGTGGTGTTTTCTCCAAAATTAGATTATGATTTTAAGAATCCAGGAATCATTCCTTTGTTTTGCTACCTCCAAACAAAGACCTTGTTCAAGACTCTGCACAATATACACTTTTCATAGCATCTGTCCAAGGTATCTGCAGCCTTCAGTCACCACAACCTCAATATAGACAAGGAAGATGTCACAGAAAGCCTTTAAGTTCCTAAAACAGCTGTGACAAAACCCATGTACTAAACCTACCCTCTTTACTCTGCTAGGCTCTAAGTCAGGCATTGTGATTTCATTAACTATTGTGTTCCCACAGGAATTAAAAGCAGTGACCTAGAAGTGGGTTCTTAGACATATGCCTGATGTGACAGCAGGGTAAGTGACAGCTGACATGTAATTAGTGGAAAAAACAAAAAGGTAGACAATGAACAACCATATTGCTTCTTGGTACAAAATTTGATGTCTACAAAAACAGATTTTGAAGTACACTCAGTAACTGCTGTTAAAATACAAAACGCACATATTCTTAAAAGATGTGCTACAAAACTGGCTAAAATTTGTTTTAAGGAGAGAATATCGAGTGTTTAAAACATTTTTGTGTGTTTCCTATTTTAAGTATTTCAGATAAAATTGTGCGTCATCCACATAAATGTTTAGTTTATATGATCATGAATCAGTTCTTGTTTATGCCCGTATTTGAAGAGCATGAAAATGCTTGTTTAACTATATAGTCTTAGTGATATTAGGAAAAGTTCACTAATCACAAGAAAAACCTACTAGTGTGGTGACTAGTGAAAATATAAACTAAGAGGTAACAGGGGCTGTACAGGAGGAGATCTTGGCTTCAGAAAATGATGAATCCATGTTCAAATCTTAGCCCTTTTCTCTCTGCATTGGCATTAGGTAATTCTGGTCATATTCCCCAATATCTCTGAATTGTACTAGGCAACACCTAGTGAGAACTAAGTGAGACTGTGTATGTTTCAGAGTCTATAGAAGGCTCATATGTAGAAAACCTGCACTGAAGGACTTCATTGTTGAGGGAGCCATTCAATAAGGCATTTCACAAGCATATGAGGTGGAGCTGAGTATAGTCTTTAGGAAAAAAAGAATCGATAAATCATCATAAGTTGGTTAAGTTCTTATGAACTTAACTCTTCCATGAGGAAATACAAAAGAAGGGCTGAAAAAAATATTTCTTCCCTTAAAGAAATGTAAGTTTATTTAAGAAGACACCTTAGTGCATTTGGGCTATTATAACAAAATATCATGGACTGTGTGATTAATACACAATTGAAAGGTATTTCTTATAGTTCTGGAGGCTGAAGAGTCCAAGGTCAAGACACCAACAGATTTGTTGTCTGGTGAGAGCCCATTTCCTGACTTGTAGATAGACATCTTTTACTTGTGTCCTCATGTGGCAGAGGGACAAGGGAGATCTCTGGGTTCTCTTTTGTATGGACACAGTTCGCTTCATGAGAACTCTGCCTTCATAACCTAATTACCTCCCAAAGGTCTTAGCTCTTAAAACTATTTCACTGAGGATTAGGTTTCAGAATGTGAATTTTGGAAGAACACATTCAGTCCATAGAAGATAAAGATGCACCGATGAACCAACACTTCCAGAGTAATCTAAGGAGATGACTGAGTACTGCTTGGAAGATTAATTGCTATAGTTAACAAAACTGAGTCAATGTGGATTGGACATGTCATGAGAAGTTTTGTGGTGATACTGGGACTGGACAGTTGGAGAAAGGGCAAACGGGGGGTCATGGCAGGGGTGATGAATGCAGAAGGCATGAGTGTGGTAAGAAGCAGGGTCAGCAGTGGATGGGCTGACTGGACAATCAGAAGCCTCCAACTCAGTGCCTATTTCTGTAGCAACCCCACATTAGAGTCACACAGAGGGTTTAGAACCTCACCACTGCTACTTCCAAGCTCCGGGGCAAGAGGCAACTGAAATAACAGGGCCTAGGTTTCCTCAGCTGAACACTGAAGTTAATACCTACCTTGAAGACTTGTAAAGAGAATGACATGTGCAAATGCATGACAACCACCTGGCACAGTGCCAAGACTAAGCATCCCATCTCTAGCCATTTTTATTAGTTCCATTATTACCTATTGTTGATATCACCCTTCTATTGTCTACTCTGTCATATTGCCTTCTGCATACATGTTCCTTGTCTCTTATGTATTCTTTGAACTATCATTGCTCTCTACCCTTAACTTCTATTCCTTCTCTTCTCCAGATTATATCTATCAAGTTGCTATCTTCCATTTCATCCCTCAAGATCTATATCAAATCACACCACTTTTGCAATCAATTCCAAGATTCCTAGGCACATTTCTATTGTACTTTTTGACCTTCTTGTAGCCATTGCCATAAACTGAATTATATTATAATTTTTAAACCAGGTGACAAGGTCTCATTGACTTGTGAGCCCTTATAAGACAAGAATAATTTTGTTAAATTTAATTTTCTCTAGGGTTACTTTACATGCACTTTATGAGATAGGCCCAAAGCATCTGATTCCCGTGTGTGTGTGTGTTTCCTGAGGATGGAACCCAAGTTACTCCTTCTACTTTTAGAATTCAACTAATATTTTTTGTTACATGAGAATTCTTAAAAGGAAATGATTTAGGAATTAAAGTAAATAATCTGATAATTAGTCCTGAGTTCAGAGAGCATCTTTAACAATGGATTTATTTTTTGTTATGACCTAACCCTTACTTAGAGAGATTCCTAATCATAGCAACTTATGCTTCTTGGATTGTAGACATTGTTGGGGGGGTGGTGTGTGTGTGTGTCCAAATGCTATGAGATTCTGTATTGTCTGGCTTCATGCATGTTTTTCAAGGTTTCAAAATCCATTAACTAGCACTTATTTAGCTTCAACTGATATGATAGCTTTTATTGTGTGAGTATGTGTGGGGATTTTTTTTTTTTTTTTAACAGAAGCCAAGTGTGCCCTTTGGATGAATTGATTTCCTCAATCTCATGGTGAAATATTGCATTTCAGTTGTCACTTTTGATTTATTGTTTCTTTAAACATTAAATCTTCCTTTGCATTTTTATTGGTTTCATTAAAAATGTTCTGCTCATCTTTTTCATGGCCACCTCCATAAAGGCAAGGAAAGCCTCAGTCAGGGAGCCTTGAGGGGCCTGCAGAGTCCCCTCCTCTCTGCTGAGTCCCCTCCTCTCTGCTGAGTCCTCCTGAATGCTGCCCTTCCATTGGCTGCAAGTTCTGAAAAATCTGCAAACAAACCAACAAAAACCCTGCCTGCTTTTGTTATGGAGTTTATAAAAACATGTATTAAATCTGATAACTTTTGTGTGTAATGAGGCACAGAGCATATGTCAGAAGTATGGTGTCAAAACAGCAGTGGGCTTGAATGGTTTATCTTGCTGGCAAATGTGTTACATGAGATTTGACCCTTAAATTGAGCACTGGGAGAGATAAATAGGGTAATCAAAAGGACTCCTGTACAGTCACAGGAACCTGGAGCCATCTGGTCAAGACAAAAATAAATCAGTAACGCAACTGGAAATCGTCTCCAGAGACCTTTGGGGATTGGTTTAGCATCACTGTCTCTCAAATTGTAGAGCAGAGGAAACTGACAGCAAAGATCATGAAACCAACTCTAATTAACACACAGAGCAAAGGACTCAGAAGTCCTTTCAGACTGAAATGCCTCACACCTGAGGGACTAAAAGTCAGACAATAATTTGAAAGTCCCTCAGCTTGGTAAAGACAAAAATAAAAGCATGTATTGATTGTAGACGTTATACAGAAAAACAAAACAAAAATTCCATTTAATCAGATTTTAACAAATCAGAGCTTTTAGCTGTGCAGCATTGTTTTGTTGCTTTGAGTAAAGAAATCCAATATCTGATCTATCTCTTTAGGAAAATCTCTTTTCTTAACTTTTTGTATATGTGACAAAGTGGGAAATTAACAAAATTACATAAAATGTTTGAGTAAAACCATTTTTTAATTCAATATTTTCTTTCTCTTTTTTTGAAACTCAGCCAAAGCCGTTTTATTTGTTGTACCAGTTATGAAAAACTCTCCAGAGTTACACTTCAAAACCCCAAAAGATAAACCATCAGTAACACAAATTATCACAAAAAAGTTATAAATACTGTTGTGATTTGATTTTTTTTTTAAAGTTTTTAAATTACACAAAATAGTTTCTTACCTACATTACATAAAATGTTTTTGAATAGTGCTTACATTTTTGAAGTTATTTAGGATCATTTAATGGTCGACGGTATATTGGCACCACATCTACCCAACCTTTCATGACTCCATCAGTCTGTGTTGTGCTGGCAATTGTGCAGCAGGATTCCTCCTCCATCACAGCTTCCTTGCTTGCTCAGCTCACACGTAAGTGCTGAGTGCTCACTGCATTTGAGGTACTCTACTTATAATTGCAAGAATTAAAGAGATATGTGAGATAATGTGCCTGTATTCAGGTATAGATTCTGAAGGGGGATCAGATATGCAAATGAAGAACATTCTGGACGGAGTCCCCAGTGAAGTTCCAGACACATGGTCTCATAGAGAAAGCAGGAGCAGACATCCTGTCTCATTGTCTCTGTGACGTTGAATCTCATTGCACCTCAGTTTTCTCACCTGGCAAATGAAAATCATAATTGTACTCAATTTGTGGTTTTCTTTTGCTGTTTTAATGAGTTAAGGCACATAAAGCACTTAGAACAGCACCAGGCACATTTTTAGCACCGAGTTCGTTGGAAACAACCAGTTATCCTATTTCACATGATTATTCCAAGTATCTTATTTGTTAGGATTGTAATTTGTTCCCCTTATATGCTGACGCTCCTCGAGCCGTGTGTTTTGTTTTGTTTCCCCTCAGACCTAGGCTTAATTATGTAAAAGATTTCCTCAGACTTTTGCTTTCTTACTGGGACTTTGGCCACTGTTGTGGGGGATATAGAAAAGCAAAATACGCTTCTTTCCCAAGGACCTCCAGTTTTAGGTGGAAACACAAGACACACACACACACACACAGATACACACACACACAAATTGTAATAACAGAACACAATATACACACAGTGGGTAGAGTGGTTTCAATCCCATATGGCACAATGATAGAAACCTTAATAGCCCAACTATCTGCTACGAATATGTAAAGAAAACGAGGGTCTTTGGGACTAGGCAGTTGCAATGGTTATCAGCAACTTGAAAGTGATAATGAAGGAACATAATTGGCATGCATACCAAGAGTGACCTTCCCTGAATCCTGTTCCAAATCTCCAGTGTGCATCTGAAATGCTTGACCAGGTTAGAGCTATTGGGGAAGAGTACTAGACAGGGAAATAAAAGCAGCAAACAAAAAATTGTGGCTCTTATTTCTGCTCTGCCACTTCCATAAGCAAATCAGCTAACCTTACAGGGTTTTCAATTTCTATTAAAGAAGGCAATTATACCAGAGGGCATGCAACTTCTCTTTTCCTCTCTGAAAATACTGTCATTCTATATAAGGCCACTTTTCATTGCATTTGTTGCTAATATACGATGATACACACACACACACAATCTTTTTCTATAATGCCCTTCACACATTTCCCTTCCTATCGTTCTGTCAAATTGGGAGTTAAATTGACATTTGCTATTAACATTATAATGGACTATGTAAATATTGTTCACAGTTGAGCCATGTAATGAACTACGATTAAAATATAATTCTTGCTCAACTTTTTCTTTACTCTGAAGTTAATTGTCATTCTCTCTTGCTCTTCTTCTCTTTGGTTTAGTTTTCAAATTCAGCCCAAAATTTTCTGATAGTGCAGATAATCTCTAAATATAGTACAAGGTCATATAGTAATCATTGTTGCACATTTTCTTTCCTTTTCTTTTTTTCTTTTTTTTTTGGAAGGCATCTCTGCTAAAGTCCTGTTTCATTCTGCTTCAATCTAGGATGGTTACACTCCAGACACATTTATTTTTTTATTTTTATTTTTATTTTTTTTTTTGAGACAGAGTCTCGCTCTGTCGCCCAGGCTGGAGTGCAGTGGCCGGATCTCAGCTCACTGCAAGCTCCGCCTCCCGGGTTCACGCCATTCTCCGGCCTCAGCCTCCCCAGTAGCTGGGACTACAGGCGCCCGCCACCTCGCCCGGCTAGTTTTTTGTATTTCTTAGTAGAGACGGTTTCACCGTGTTAGCCAGGATGGTCTCGATCTCCTGACCTCGTGATCCACCCGTCTCGGCCTCCCAAAGTGCTGGGATTACAGGCTTGAGCCACCGCGCCCGGCCTAGACACATTTATAATGCTGGGATTTCACTTCACCATTCTCAGAACGTTTTATTTTATTTTTTATATTTATATTTATTTTTAGGGAGTCTAACTCTGTAACCCAGGCTAGAGTGCAGTGGCGCTATCTCAGTTCACTGCAACTTCCACCTCCAAGGCTCAAGCAATTCTCCTACCTCAGACTCTGGAGTAGCTGGGATTATAGCCACGTGCCACCATGCCCAGCTAATTTTTGTATTTTATTAGAGATGGGGTTTCAACAGGTTGCCCAGCCTGGTCTCGAACTCTTGACCTCAGATGATCCACCTACCTCGGCCTCCCAAAGTGCTGGGATTATAGGCGTGAGCCACCACTCCCAGCCTAGAACTTTTCAATTGCTTCTCTTTCTGTTAAAGTCCTACATCCTTGATCACATGTCTGCATCTTTCCTGTTTCAGTAGAAAATCTTTTATAGTAACTATCTCAGAAAGAATGCAGAAGGAATACATTTTTTGAAACTCAGTGTGTCTGAACATGACTTTATTTTCCCACCATATTTGATTGAATTTGGGCTAGGTATTACATTCTAAGTCAAAGGTTGTCTTCTCAATAAATTTGAAGGGTTTTCTCCATTCTCTTTTTGCTTCAAGTATCTCCTTTTTAGAAATAAAACGTGATTCTGATTCCAAGCCACTCTCCTCATCAACTTTTGTTTGTTTTTGTTTTATTTTGTTGGCGTATGGATATTTTGGATTACCTCTTTAGCCCCACAATTCTAGAATTCTATGATGTTATGGTTTGCGGATAGTCTGTTTTTACTCATTGTACATGGTATTAGGTGAACTTTTTTTTTCTTTTTTTTTTTTAAAAAAAAACCTGGAAACATACCTTTTAGATCTGGGAAGTTTTCTTACATTAGTTTTTTGATAATAGCATCGTTTCAGTTTTATATGCTCTCCTTTTCTCAAACTCCTATCACTCTGGTACTGTAATCCTGAACAGATATTCTAGTTTTCCTGTCTTTGTTCTTTTATTTTATATTTATTTTCCTGTTCTGCTTCTAGGAGATTTCTTTGTCTTGCATTCAGTAAGTTGAACTTTTAAATTTCTACTCTAAATTTTCAAATTTCTAAAATCTTATTCTATTTTACTAAAAATTTCTTTTGTGAAACAACCAATTCTCACTTTACAGATGTATTATCTTTATTTTTCTCTTTTGGAAAAGCCATTTTAGACTTTTTGAAGTTCTTTGTTTCTTCTGGTCTCTCTTGATCCATTTGCTTTGATTTCTCATTCTTATTTTGCAAGCCTTCTACAAACACCAGGTGATTACTTATGATCCATTTATAATTAAGAGTGAGGCATCAAAAACTTATCTGGCTTTCTGTATTCATGAGCAGAGCTGTCAGTGGGTGGCTGTTACTCTAAGGTTAATCAGGGAGTAACAGCTTTTTCATTTAAGCCACGGTATTTCCTGAGTCATTCAGACACAGACTTGAGAGGTGAAAGCCTGACTTGCCAGCATTCTGGAAGATGATAAGGAGGAACAGGTCAGGACCTGGTAATTTTGTTATGTAAACGTTCACTAATAATCTGTTTTAGATGCGGCACTTTCACCTCCACCGTCAGCTATAGTTGTTGTTTATAAAACCAAGCTTTTGTAGTGCCACTGCTGCAGTACACACACCTCCAGTCTTCTGAAACCATTGGCAGGTTGAGTCCCCTGGCTGCACAAAGTAAGGAATGGCACCTAGGTGTTTAATCACTCCTAAAAAGACTTTCAATCTATCCTACTATCCTACAGTTTTAATTCCCAATGGACACTTCCATCCTCCAAGGTTCTGATGTCTCTCAATCTTAAAAACTCTCCGTCTCTGTCTTCAATCATCTTAGCAATATTTAGCTATCTTCTTGTAAGCACTTTGATTTCAGCTTTCTTTTATATGCTCTGCTGGTGACCTTCTATTTGTCTCATTACAGTTCAAGTTTTCTTGACCTCTTCCATCAGTTCTTGTATCTCTGTAACTTTTTTTTTAACTCTTTTGATGCCCCATTATAGTTGGGTTTCAAGAGGAATTGAGAAGACCCTTCCTAAAAAATCAAGATAGAATGTTAATAGTTGCACTCCAGGCCTTAAGACAACGCATTGTCTGAGCTATTTAGAGGTAAAACATGATATGTATAATTTTTCAAGTAAAAATATGAGATTGAGCCCAAAGTTTTAAAATCAATACCCATTATTACAATTAAATATTTATCTGGGGACCATGAAACCCAGTACAGTATTTATTAGCATATTTTTGAGAGTCATTGGAAAGACAATAGTAGCTATGTTTGCTTCCTGGTCTCTGGAGTGGAATCTTGATAGCAAAGGGATTTATTTCTTAGCATCTTCTGATATTTCACTGTTTTGAGTAAAACTACAACCTTAGGATTAATTATACCAGGTAAAATTAGAAATTATGATGAACAGCGTTGTCACTAGAGAAACCTTCAATATTTACCCTGACAGATCTAGATCACCATAAATACCCACAATGTTAACATCAGCTGTTTTTGAAAGTATCAGTATAAATGTGCCTGGAAACGTGCATGTCCAGGAAACGCATGAATTTTCCTGGAGGCTGCACAGCTAGTGATGTGTGCAAGAGCTTTTCATCAGGATATGTTCTTAATATGGCATGATAGAAGATTAGAATGATGGGGTTAGAAAGAAGTCCAAGAAATTCATAGTTCTTGAATCCAACTGAAGATATTGAAGAGTATTTCTTTATATAGCATTCCTGATGTCACCAATGTTTGTAGAGAGATCAGATTTTTATCTGTATGAGAGGTAAACCTTCCTCTATTGAACAGCTGAAATGGTTAGAGAGGTCTTCCTTGTGTTTAACACCTACCTCATTTATTACTTTTGGATTCCTTTTATTTCTTCTTTCTCTTCCTTCTCCCTCTTAATGGTAACATTAAATAAAGCCTCTAATCTGGCCATGAACAAAAACAAACATCACACGTAAAGCCACAATGACATTTTCAGTGAAATCTGACAGATTTATCAAGAAACGCCTGTGGACCTAACAGCTAAATTCTAGGATTCTTGTTTTACTGAGGCTTCCTTCAACGTTTAATCATTTTACTAAAGACCACAAGTTTGGTGTAAGTATACATGTGTATACGTGTGTGTGTGTGTGTGTGTGTGTGTACATGAGCATGTGTGTGAGAGAGAGTACATGGGACAAATTAGGGAAAGTCAAAGTACAGATAGAACTCCTGGAGAAGGATGTTAGCAAACTATGTTCAAAAGCAGCTCTAACATTGTTTCTGGACTTGTAAGTAAAAAGCATTATTTGGAACTGACTCCAACATCATCTTACAGCAAGCAAGCCTCTTTCCCTATTTAGCTTTTCTTGACCCCCTCAAAATCTTACTGTGCTAAAATTATCCCAGCCTCTCCAAGTAGTAACCTCTTACATGTCTTCACAGTGAAATGGTGAACACACGTATCACTTCCCTCACAGGAATTCCTATTTAGGAGAGAAGCCTTATGAGGACCATTCTGTCCCGGAACAGCCATTAAAGGACACCGCCATACTCCTGTGCTTGGCGGACTTTATTTTTCTCCATGTAAGATTGGCCCTATTTGGCCACTTAGTTGAACCTCTTTGTCTTTTTTAAACAATAATGATGATGATAATGATAACGATGGATAGAGATGAGGATGATCTTATGGCAATCTTTCCCAACTTACAGATGTTTGGATCTAACTACCAAGATGTCAAAGCCTTTATTACTTGGAGAGGATGTGAAGTGGTTAGAAATTTCAGGGCACACAAACTCAGATGTGAAAGGCACATCAGTTCCTGCTTCTATAATTAAACTTAATTTCAATTTAAAGTTCTCAGTCTTCAGAATTATAATCTTAGTTTAATCAGTTTTCCTTACACTTTTTCTCCAAAGGGTTTGGTCTCAGTTCAAAAGTGTTTAGGCAGTGCCGAGGTGTTAGGAGTAAGAGTATATCTAGAACTTGGTCATTGGTGAATATAGGTTACCATTGAGATGACCTTTCCCTACACTGGCCTTTCTCTCCCTTTAGTTCATGATTCTGTTGTATACACACTACAAATTGGCAACATCCATATGACAGTTCTGGGTCATGAAAAATTTTCCTTGGTTTCTTTGTCACAGCGAGGCTAACTATAGCTATTCCTCTCCAGGCTTTTCTTATTTAGACACAGCCTGAGAGTCTACCAGGGAAATAAGGCATGGATTCCTTATATTCCCCAAACTTATCTGGCATTTTTCTGACTTTCCAGCTATCCACCTAGGGTGCAGCTTCCATGTTTCTATCCCTGTAACTACAATGTCTGTTATTACCATTTTCCTTTGTCTCTTGAAGACTAATATTGCTCTATTTTGTGGTATTTCCCCCAAAATTCCTTCTATGCTTTATCTCCTCATTTTCCCTAAAAACATCAATTTTTAAAATACACGAACTCCCCCATATCCAAATAAATATGGCAGAAAGGTGTGGAGGTGGCAAGGATCAAAGGTAACAGTAGATCACCTTCCAAAAAGTTTTATAAGATTAAAAAACTTTTACTCAGTTCCCTTGATGTAAATGTATGTGAAGCTTTGAAATTTCCTCATGTCAAATCTTTTCAACTACTCATACTATTAAAGTGTCTTATTCTTTGTTAAAATATACTGTTCACTGTCTGTTTGTGATGCTGTTATTTCTTCATTTGTTCAATACATAACTATTAAATTTCTATAGTCTGAAAAGATTTATAAAAGTTAGATTACCTCTCCACACTCAAGATGTGCTTCTATATAGTTACAACTTCATATTGAGGGTTGAAAATCACCAAGACCATATTAATTTTTGACCAAGAGAAGTGGAATTATGAGGAAAAATGCCTTTGTTTATACTATTTTTTCGCCTTTGAGTTCTCGTCAGGCAGGGCATTGCTGGAGAGGAGGAAAGAAAGCCCAGGGATGAATATTGGAAGTGCTGTTTGGGTAGCATCTTTCAAGTGAAGACCTGAGGGGTGGTTTCATCATTTGAATTAAATATTTTTTGAACTCCAAATCATACTAGACAATATTTTTTTTTGAACTTTTAAGTTCCAGGGTACGTGTACAGGATGTGCAGTTTCGTTACATAGATAAAGGCCTACACAATGTTTCAAACAAATGAATGAATAAAACAATCCAAAGAACAGAAAACATAAAGGGAGTGGAAGGGAAAGTCTCCTATCTTTAAGTATGAGCAAAAGGTAATATAGGTAAAACAAGAGGAAATAGTTGTTTCCATCCATTTGCAGTCAGTTAAGAATTGCATTCAGCGGCTAGTAGTCAACAATGGACACAGCAGTGGCTTAAACAAGATAAAGGTTTATTTTTCATATTGGAAAGAAGTTAAGAGGTGGAGAAATCAAGGCCAGCCTGGCAGCTAAGTAGGATTTTCAGCATTTTAGACCTTCTCAATATTTTCACTTCCTGTAATTATGCCAATAAGCTTGAGCCAATACGAATTAGAATGGAGTGGTGGGAACAAAGGATGGTGCCCAGTTTAATGAGCTTAGGCTGTCCATTGCTGAACAACGGTAAGCAATGAGGATGGATGCACTGAGGGAAGGTGACGTGAAGCCGTGCTGTAACCCACGGGTGTCAGGAAGACTTTTCAGCCTCTTAATAGCAGAAAGACAAGGCAGTGATGCAACTAGTGTCTTAAAACGATCTGACTGACACTGACGTGAAGAACGGCTTTTTTAAAAAAAGATAAAATTGCAGTAAAAATAATTTAAGGAACATGGAAATAGCCACAAGGGAGTAGTGGCATTTGGAATAGACAAAGATAAGTGCAGCTTAAAGACATTTGTGATTTCATTTCATTTTAAATATAGTCATTATCCATGAGCTCCATGAAGGGATAAGTTGGGAAACTAACTAGGAAAGTAAGCAAAATGATTTAATTATTTTCCTTATCATTTTAGCCACCAGATTTGTTGCATCTCTTCCCCTATCTTGTTACGTGCTCATGAACTGCACTCAGGCAGGAAGAATGAATAAGCAGCCACTAATTGATGCAATGAAAGGAGACCCAGGACTAGTCTGCCAGCCCCATCAGAAAACAAAAGTCTTGATTCTTTCAGTTATCATAAGCCTGAATTTTATCTTATTATAATTTTTGTTTTGGTCTCCTAGAGGCTTTTTGATCTTTAAGAGTCTGCTCTTAAATGCAGATACATCTGTGAGGGAAAAATATGTTAAGCAATAGTTTTCCCTCTTTATCCTGATAATTTTCAGGTGAATTTCAAGGCATGACAGGTCTCTGAGACCCAGGCCAGTAATATGGGTGTTTTGAAGGATGGGTAACCTGGAAGGGGAAGTTATACCAAATGCCAGCTTCCCCAAAGGCATGGAGGGAATTTAATGTGTTCATTCATTCAACATGGCCAGTCCCATCTCTGTGTCTCCTCCATAGCCAAGTGGAAGGGCAGAATCAGACTGCGGTTCAGCAAGTTTCTCTATTCCTGGGCTTGACAGATACCTATATGTGACTCTTGGAAACCACAGAATTTTGTACACCTACCTTTCTCTTATGAAGAACAAGAGTCATGGGTTGGACAGGCTATGGAAGAATAAAGAGAGAGTGAGTGATCAGAGCAGTTTGAGATTTCTGTGATTCAGGATTTTGGCTAGTGACAGAATGGAAGCAGAATTGGAGATTAGCGATAATCTTGAATACTATCCTAAGCTGGGTCATCCATATTCCCTCGACACTTCACAAGATGTTTCTGTCAGTTTGGATTCAGTGTCTAAAGAATGAGGGCGTCGGAGTCACAGGGAGGCTGTTTCATGCGGCAGATGACACTGAACAGCAAACATGCAAGCAAGCGCGTCATTTCTCTGTAGGGTGCAAAGAACATACACAGCCTTAGCGAGGGTTTGCTCCCTCCAAGGGAGAAATATTCTGTTTATCACTGTAGCTTGCCCTTTGTTTGCAGAAAGAGAGCATTGTTACAACTGAATGCTGAAGTTGGGGAAAATGTCAGCCTAATTGTTGACACACTCAGCCATCTCATGGGCTAGAGAATAAAAACGAAAGCCTCTGGAGCAGGCACATCCATGTGGGTGGGAAGCCTGAGTGAAGGGAATGCTAGGAGGAAGAGGTGCACATCATGAATAGGAAGGACTTTCTGGGGAGCGATATTTCTTACAGTCTAATTGCTCTGTGTTTTATAGAACCTGATCATTAGGGGATCCTGGGCATGATTCCGCAGAGATGTTCTTGCGAAATAAAGCAAGAGGCTATTAAACAGAAAGTTTAAATATAGCTACAGGGAGACATACTTCCTGACAACTTGACAGATGTCTTGCAGTGACGACTCCTTCCTTCATCGCTAATTACAAAATCATTTGTCTTAAGGAAAGGACAAAAGAGAAGTAATTATGAAAAACATGATTCTTAAGGGATAAAAAGATAACATCAGTTTAAAACACGGAAGCAATCATAACCACTTAGAATCATTATTAGTTTGGTGGAACCAATGACAGGTTGCTTTTTAGAAACCAGAGGGAATGGGGTTCCTGAAGCAGAGGGGAAGAAAACATTCAGTTTCTTGTTATGCTAAACTTACCCCAGACTCCCGAGACTTCTTTGATGAACAGTTCATTAAAATTTCCGACCGCAGATGAATTTGAGCTAAAATACACAAATGTTTTAATTATACATTCCTTTTTAATTACACTAATGACTTGTAATGTGTTTATGTTGGTTTAGAGTTTAATTTCTTCTCTTAGATTAGGTGGTTGACTTAAGGACTGTGCTTTTCAGTAAAATAGCATGATTCATCAATGTTTGATTATGAATTAATGCCCAAATGTAGAAGAGCTGCTGCCCTTGGAGGGATCGCTCTGCCCGTGAACAATTGCCTATCCTTTGGGCCCTGGGGAAAGTGCAGATCTGGCCATGTTGTAGGCCTAAGGGATAGGAGTTTTGAGAAAAAAATCATGAATAGTTCCTAGGATGGGAAAGTGCTAGGAAAGGGAAAGGGAAGTAGCTGAATGGTGAAGGGAAGAATCTCATTTATGAGACATGTCCATTCACCGAGGGCCCACTGATGTGATGGCATGAGAAGAGTCGGAGGCAGCCCAGGATCAGGCTGTGAGGGAGCCGGTGCACTCCTTTTGGTAACCATCTCTTTATGGCCTCTTTGGGACCTATCATTTCAAGGTCCTCTTGCCTTCTCCCCCAAAGCAACCTATTGCTACAGCCACTCCCAGATAAAGAATAAGATCTTGATTAACACTTTCACACTGATATGCAATTGAATATGAATCTTCAATACTTATATTTCAAAAAAAGATTCTTAAGTGAACAATGCTTAACTCATGGTGCTCTATTTACAAAGGTTAAAAGCTAGCTAGTCAAATATGCCTATTGATCTGATTCTCTCATGCAATGGATATCGGTGGTTGTTCTTTTGTAGCATCTCTTTTCCCCACTCTGGTAAGAAACTCCCCTTTTTACTACACAGAAACTATTCCATGTGATATGATTGAAGCTAAAACCATCACCCCTTGCCCTCTCACTACAGGCCCTGACCTCATGTGACTCTGGCCAGCCAGTCAGAGTATACAGCCTTCCTAGGAACAGAGACTGGTTGAGGCAAGCACCTTGCAGAAACCAGACCACTCAAGGTCCTCCCTAGGACATTTTTGTGAAGCCTATCATGGTAAACAGAATAGTGCCCCCACCTGCTCCTGAAATACGTTTATATCCTAATCCCTAGAACCTGTGGATATGTTACCTTATGAAGCAAAACGTACTTTGCAGATGTGATTCAGATGAAAATCTTGAAACGGGAGATTATCTTGGATTATATTCGCTTATAAAGACTCTTATCTAATCATAAGAGACTATTAGAGAATCAAGAGAGTTAGAGAAAGAGATATGACAGTAAAAGCATGGTCGGAGTGATGCAACTGCTTTGAAGGTAAAGGAAGAGGCAACAAGTCAACAAATGCAGGCAGCCTCTTCAAGCAGGAAAAGGCAAGGAAATAAATGTTTCCCTAGAGTCTGCGGAAAGGAAGGCAGCCCTGCTGACATTTGATTTCAACCCCTTTTCAGACTTCTGATAACCAGAACTATGAGATAATGAATGTGTGCTGCTTGAAGTCACTATATTCACTGTAATTTGTTACAGCACCAATAGGAAACTTACATATTTGTGGGGAAATATGTTATTGCTCAGCTGAGAGCTGGATGATTTGAAAACCATCATGTCTGTTGATGGAAAGAAGCTATTAAAGAGCTGCAGAAAGAGGCAGGGATCCTCGATGATGCTATTTAAATCTCTTGGTCAGCTTGGCCTAAAGCCATACATGACTGTTCTTCTCAGTTGTATGACGCAGTACATCCTTTATAAAATCTTTGGTTTAATCTAGTTTTAATTATATATCTATCACTGGAAACTAAAGTTATTCTGGTTAGTATATTCTCTTAATATTATAATAGTAGCAAAATATGCAAGATAAACAGGGATTTTTCAGTAGATTAGTTTATAATGTTATGGTAAAATTTTGTTGTCATATACAGTTTGATACTGTTGTTTCAAATTGCCAAGTGGTATTTGCATTTTTTGCAGTTTTTGCATTCTTGCAGTCTTCTTTCCAAAATGGCTCTATTTCAGAATGTAAGATGGAGACTGTATACCATGCTCAAATGAATGTAATCATGGCAATTTAACATCAATGCAGAAATATATATTGGGTATAAACACTTCAGGTGCCTGAAATTGCACCATTATGGCATCTGCCTCTTAGTAGCTATGTGGCCACCTCCTTCAGTAACATCCATCTGTCTCAGCTGCATGTAGTAGTCTTGTAATTGGGGAAGACAAGTTGAAAACCATGAACACAGCAACTCTACTAAGTGTGGAAACAAGGAGATTTAACACACATACAGTCTAATATGGCAGATTGAAGGTGTTCAACTGTAGGAGGACTTCCATATGAAAGGGTAAGTGACTGTGGCTTTAATTTATTTTAGACAGGGAAGCAAGGCAATCAGTACTCTGGATGCAGATCCTGGTAACATGCACAGGAGGTTGATATGTTAGAAACCAGGAAAATTTGGGATTATCTACAAGGTCTGATTCAGGGGCTTTCCATAGTCCCTGTTCTTGTCATATGCCAGGGTAAAACAGAATGAGCTCAGTTAAGGGGAGTTTTACTTGACAAAGTTAATCCCTAGAGGCTCAGCCTTCAGATGTGAGTTAAGGGGTCCCAGAGGCAGAAAAGAGGGAGAAAGTCAATTGGGAACCTACCTGCATGGACCACTGTTACTCTTCTAAATACTCCCCCTCTCCTATTAAACTGCCATTAAATTTGTACTTATTTGCCAGTGGACTATCCCATATCTATTACTTATAGGAAAATTCCTATTGGCAAATAGATAACCATTTATTCTTGATCATGTGTTTAGTTACAAATTTTTCTCTAGAGCATAAGCATTGATGGAGTTCAAGAGATCATTCATTCAAACAACTTTTGCTGAGTAGTTGTTATAAGCTAGGCTCTCTGCTATGTATTAGAAAATAAAACAGGATTCAAAGCAAATACCCTTCTTTCCAGAAGGATTTTATGGTATAATGTGAGAGCGTCAGGGAGCTTTGATGTGCGATATTAGGTTGAAAAAGTTAAAGACACATATTTTCTTATTTCCCAATTTTACCAAACACAAATCCACTGTATCTCATTTATTCATGGAAATTCTACAGCCAATCTTTCTTGCCTTTTTCCAAAACCTTTTCCTTACTTTGCATATAGAATTTATCACATTAGATCAGCATTTCAGTTTCTCTCTCTCTCTATATATATATATATATACATTTAGAAATATAAATGCTAAATGATAATTTTATTCATCTTCTTTTGTTACATCAGTAATTCAGAAAGATGAATCAGAGGTTTAACAGAAATTTTAATCTATGAATTCCCTGTCATCAAAAAAGTTCTTTCATTACATCATGTCTGTGCAAATCCAAATGCATTAACCTAATAATAGGGCATATGGACACACACCCCACACACACACACACACACACACACACACACACAAAAACAAACACTGGCTTTTCTACGAAGTCTACTGGATACAGTTCAAACACCTTGGTGTCACCTTTCAGGCCTTCCACAAACTTAAAATGAAGCATATTCTTCAAGTTTATTCTGTCACCCACCTGGTAAAACTATATGGCCATCATTTCCAGAATAATCTCTGTGCTTTTCTCCTTCCATGCCCCTGCCCATGCCTTGCTCTCAAACACAGCGACCTACCAGTACCATCCTCATTTAGTGACTTTCTTCTAATCCTTCAATGTTTTTTCAAGTCTTTCTCAATCTTGTCAGCCAGAAAGGTTCTCTAGCTACTTTACTGAACTTTGTTTGCACTACTCAAATGGCTCTTGTCACATTCCACCTTCTATCACAGGTATTTTGTCACTGTCTTATCTCTCCTAATAGAAAGCAGAGATTCTAATGTATATCTAGGATCCTGCAGTTTCCAGCATATTGAATGCTGAGCATTATAAATATCTGATCAATGACTAAATGAATTGAATGGAATTCAAGTCATTGAGAGAAGAGGGAGACCAAATCAAAGCAATGTAATTACAAAACTTAGCCTATCTGGGGTAGACTGGCAGGGGCAGAGTGTGGAGAGTCTAAAAGGAGCCTGCAGGGGAACCAGTTAAGGGATGTGCACAGTTATCCTGGTATAAGGAGATAAAAGCGCACTCTTTCTGGTAGAACTGAGACAGGAAGGGAGCAAGCAAATTGGAAAGACATTTCTATCCAAGACATGGTGCATACAGGAGATAAAAAAGGTTTTTGCTTGGGAGACTGAATACGTTGGCACCATAGTCCAAATGTGTGGATGGAAACTGTCAACCTGTTAGGTGCCTCCTTGTTGATATAAGGTCTGAGGGTTTTTTTTGTTACACATTTTTGTTACTTTGCTGAAAGTTTTTGCATTCTTCCAAGGCACAGATATTCAGATAAGTAAGCTGTGTTCATATGAGTTCTCATGCTCAGTGCACTTGCCTCAGGGATACCTGGGGCTGCAGAAAAAAAGAATAGGCAGGTTCGTGGGACCTCCAACAAATGCCCAGCCACCCCACTTAGAGTGATCTTGATAACTGCAGTTTAGCATAAGATAGCTCCTGAATAGAAGCTTTCTACTGCTTTCAAATGCTTTGAAACATTTGCTCTAGAGATGTGGTGAGCAATCCATGACCAATATCTAAGGACATTTACCTTTTTAAAGAGTTGTTTAAAAAAAATTAGACTTACACAACAAGGCCAGACCTGGCTCAGGAAGCCTACAATATTTAAAATCTGGTTCTTTTAAGTATATGTTTTCTCAGTGTAAGTACTTTTATAATAAAGACTTTTTGTCCCTACTATCCTAGACAGAGATTGTTGTTCCTATTTGATGTCATTGCTCCTTCATGCTGCCTAGAACGGTACATGTCTCTTATCACTAGCTTTCGTTCGCTGCATCAGCCAACTAGAAACCTTGAACTCTGTGTTTATAGCAGCAACCAGCTCCTCCTCTCTCACAATGTTTATAAACCTCTTCAGGATTTCAGCCAGAGCTCTTGAAAATATTTATGCAATAAACAACTAATTTTTCAAGATAGTTATGGTTATACATATTGGGCAGGGGATATCCTAAAAATTCTAAATAAAGTACCTTATTTTAGTTATATGGTATGACTTTCCAATCACAGCAGTCACCTTTTCATAGAGGTACATCAAGATAAATAGAGCAATATCCATATTTTACAGTCTATAAAATTCAAATCTTCACTTAAAAAAAGAGAGTTTACATGCAATGCATACACCAGCTAGCAAGTTTATTTATCAACATATATTTATGCAATATGTGCATTGTAAAGTTAGGACATCAGTTTTAGGGTCTGGGCAAATATTTATAGCCAAGATCCAAACAGGGGTGAGTGCCTATCAAAATATTTTGTGACAGGCAGTTGTAGTTCATGGAGAAAAGAGCTACCTAAGGGCTCTCTCCTCAACATTGGGAAGTGTCGAGTTTCATCTTCAGGAACTAAGGCTTCATTGCCTTTTCAGAGGAGCTTTTTACTACCTCAATTGTTGCCTGGAGTTTAGAATCATTGTTATTTTACCCAACCACTATGTTCCTATCATACTTTTAAAATTATGTAAAAATTATATGTATGTACAGGTGTACATGTTTGATAATGTATCTAATTCACCTTTCTCCAGAGATGTGTGTATTTTAAAAGCAAAGCCATGGGCAGATAAAAGCAGAAATGTAAGAAAATGGTGGGTCAGAAGAGCTTGCTATTTTGAGATGGAGTTATGCAGTTACCTGAAATTTGATACAAACACAACAGCTTGGGAGCTGGTCCAGGTTGAGATTCTGGTAGGATGGCTGGACGTTGGGCCTCTGTCCAGAGTGTGGTACTGAGAACAATCCATGCGACAGCAGGCCGGGGTGATAATGACTGCTAAAGCCTACCAAGGAGTCCAGAAGGAATGTTAATTCAAAAGGTGACAGAGGCAGAATCAAGGTACGAAAAACATAAATGGAGATTGGGGATGTCATATGACAGGAAGAGAGTTTGGAACTCTGAGAAATGAAAGAGGGCTTGAGCACAAAGGATGTAGCCTCAAGCACTTGTCTCGGACACCTCTGATCTTGCCAATGGGGAAGCCATCATTAGAGGCAAGAACATCCTGGACGCTGCCCTGTGGGATCTATGTGTGGAGTGGAGAGGCCAGGGTTCCCCATATTTGCCAAAGCATCTGAGGCACATTCTCAAGAGGGATGTAGGTTTGGACACATTACCACTAGATACTCTGACTCTTGCTTGTATACTTGTAGCCTCAAAAACAGTCTAAATGAGGACTTGTTTTCCATTCCCAAATGAAGCAGTAGGCTTTCATTGGGACCAATTTTGAAAAGTCTCCGCAGTTGGTCTTTTTCCAGACATATCTCCCAGGATAGTAATTGAGGCCTCAGTTTTGATACACAGGGCTAAGATTACACATAAGAATATGGTTTGGGGAACACTACATAGGTCTCTGAGGTGCAAACAAATGCACTCCAGTTTTTATTTATTGTTGTTGTTGTGTTGTACCATTCAGAAGACACGTTATTAGGAAAGTAAGAGTGAAATCATGATTTGATAATGCTGAGAGTAACTAGGAATCAACTCCCAAATTATAGAATAATTTGATGCATAAGGGGTTTCCCACTATAGAACCACTGACATCACATTCAACATGATGTGGACCCCGCTGTTGGAAAACACGTGAATCAGAAACTTCACCCCAGGTCTCTTAAACATGTGTTTTCCGTAGTTGCTAAAGAGATGTGAATGTGGTAGCAAGTAAATAGTTTAAAATATTCTGGCTCAGGAGATTTGGGGAAGTCAGGTCACGGGATAATGTGGAGACAACAAGCCCAGGTCACCAGTCAAAGAAGTGCTAAATTATTGTATTGCTGGCTATTTATAGTGCCCGAAAATGCCTGGGAGCCAGCTTATCACTCTTAGCCACCGCAAAGAGAGATGGGATTCTTGGTGTTTTATTATCTAATTTCATGGATGTCCCACAGATTTAGTTCATTAAGTTGGGGACAGTAGAAACAGCCAGAAACAGGTAGGTCTCTAATAGTGACAGTACTGAACATGCTGAAGCTTTAGCATGTAAGGGTCTGTACCCTGCTACAAAGTGTCATGGGGGAAGGGAGAGGTTCTGAAGGCTCCCTCCCCCTGGTGGGGTTTGCATGTTTGTGGAAGGCTTATCCAGAAATTCCAGGTGGGGTTACTTGAGATCCAGGCACTGGTCTATTTGTCAGTCTCACATAGATGGCTTTGGGGGTCATAGCTATTCATTCATCCAATCTACGGACAATACAACTCATGAGGCATATTTTCTTGGAACAACTAGCCTGATGGCAGAACCACGCTGAGATGAACTATGAACCATCCAAGAGGTGGGGCATGATGTACAAATTCTATAAAACTCCAAGGTCTCAGCCACTTCAACCTATAGAATTCTCAGAGACTGTTCTACAATGATTTCCGAAGAGCTGTGTTTTTTCAACCTTGGTTATCAAAGGGCTAGAACCCATAAGGGAGCAGTTCCTGACAGAACCCAGGAGATAGTTTGGTGAGTGTCTCCTTCCAGGCCAGGCGGGAAGGCAAGATGCTCATGCTGTGAGCTCCTGGCCTGAGCCACAGCTAGAAGCCTCTTAGCTCTACTAATTAAAGGTCCAGGGAGCAGCTGTAGCCTAGCTGTTGGATTTGTAATATTCCTGACACCTGAGTATACAAAAACAGCTGGACCCATGGAGAATGCCTTTATTTTTAATGAATACCTTACAATTTAGATCAAGGTACATCTCGTTACATCCATTAATTTTTATTTTGTTTAACCTTCAAAATCATCACTGAGATAGAGTATTAATACCACTTTTAAATAAGGGAAATTGAGGTTCAGAGTTATTGAATACTTTTGTTCTTGATCACAGAGTCAAAAATAAAGCATAAATCATTAAGAAGACACAGGTACCTCTGCAGTGATAGTAGCCCAAACCGCAGGTGCTTTACTTGGTCCTTGTTTAATAAAATGACAATAGTTCTGTTCACCAAGTGCTGATTATCTGTCAGGTATGAGCTATGGCTTTTCTTCTGATTGAGAAAACCATAATTATTTCATCCACCATCAAGTATTAGATATTGAAAATAACTTAATGAAGCCTTGCTCTAAGAACCTTTTTCACTTTAAAAGAGACGTGAGGAAAGAAATGAGTAACCTAAAAGAGAAAAATCACTAATTATTAAATGTTAGGCTTTGTAACAGGCAGTGCAAGGAAACTTTATGGGTCAAAGACGCTCTTAAAAATTGTTCATTTTTCCACCTTCTACCAAATCATGCTATAGTTGGTTTCTCGACCCCAATTTTAGCTAAAGTGACCCTAAAGCAAAGGCAGATCTGACGAAGAGGTTTGGTCAATAAAAATTCTTGTAAAGGCATGGAATGCACAGAGTCAAACTATCCCAATTCTATTATCATAGTGTCTCCAATTCCATTATAAGAAATTAATTTCTTGGACTTTCCTATTAATTTTATCTCAAAATCCAAATATTTGGGAAGGTCACATACTCTTTAGATATTATCTATTGCACTCAGGGGTGAGCAAGCGTATTGTTGATCAGTTCTGAAAATTAGTTAAAAAGACTTCTCCACTGAGGAGTGGAAAACAAATAAAAGTCGTTGACCAGGATCTTTAGACAGAGCCACAGAGGACCAGCTTCTAGGACTGCAGGGGCTTACAGGCCGAATTCTGGAAGTGGTGTCACGGTGAGAAGTGATGGGAATGAAGAAAGTTCTGGGAAGTCAGGCCTATGTCAGGGGCATCTGCAGGTGTAACGAAGGATAGACACAGAGCCAACTGCGGAAGCCTCGGTTTAAGTCCCAGCTCTTCTATATCCTCTGTGTGGGCCACTTTCTGAATCTCTGAATCTGTTTTCTCACATCTAAAGTGAGGAAGAAAAGTAATAACTTTCAGGGGGAAATAATTGTGTGGATAAAAATCAGATACTGTGTTTGAGAATTTTAAGGGTGTAAAATACTAAACAGATGTTGGTAAGAATTGTTGCATAGTGAGGACAAGCAGAAGGTCCCAGATGCTGGCAAAGTTGAGAGACTTTCCAAAGTCTTAGCCTTACTGAGGCAAGTAGCAGCTTCCTAAACTGGTAACACTGAGAAAGCTGATGCTGGACAATCTGTAGATTAACTTTTCCATACTAGTGTAAACTAACAGAAATCACAGGTCAGTGTCATACAGAAAACCTGGACAGCTTCATGGAAGCATGACCTTCAACATCTGGAGGCACTACAGCCTCCATGGCCTGTGTGCTAGGTGGTTTTTGGTTTGGTTTGTTTTGTTTTTAGAAAAACAACCTTAGTCATTGATGTGACTGCACTGAACCTCAGCTTAAAAGAACTGCTCTTTGGAATAAATGACATGGAGAAAATGGTCAGAGAAGCATGGGTCACCTGAGAAGACTCTTCCACTAAAACCAAAGGGTTAATTTGACTTGATTAGGTGAAAAGGTAGAGAGATCTAGCTTATCTATTTTTTATGCTGATTTTAAGTGAAGACCTATGACCACACTGAAGTCTGTGTCCACAGAAGAAAAGGATTGAACTGAAAAGCAGCTCTTTATGAGCCTACCTTACAGTATCTTGTCCACAAAATGGACTTGCAACCAATCTCTTGTATAATTACATTATGGACAATATTAATTCATGCTTTTTGAACTCATTTTTAGAATTAAAGCTAGCACTACTTTACATCTTATTGCATAGAGTTTCCTCCATTTCCTGGTGACAGGATCTGTTGCAATGGGTTGGCAGGGAAACTTGCATGGTCAGAGGATACACTGACCTGTTTATTGATTTCCCTCACGAGCATCACCACTGAGGAGGACAGGCCATCCATACTAGGTTGATCTGTGGCCTCTGTTGCTTTCCAGTAAAGCACCCAGGACTTACAAATCTCAGATTTGCATCCTCCATCCAAATTCTAATGCTATTTACTGCAAGTGCAGCCTTGGGACGTGGGGGATTTTAGGTTTAACTATGCCCTGAAGAATATGCTGAGTGGCATATTTTAGTACATAAAGAATGATATCCGAGCGTCTGTGTTGCTCAAAAATGCAATTTAAATTAAATTACATTCCTCCCCATTCCCACCCCACCATCTCCGCACTCACATCTGTAGGCTAGCAAGCAGTCACACTCGAAATAGCAGCAAATAAAATCAGAGACATAATGAAAACTTGAGGTATTGGAAAGTCAGGCTTATGGGACCATGGCCTGAAAAGTGATCTAGCTGGCTAGCTAGATAGAACGCCAGGGACATAGCTTTAACCCCATCTGCATCAAAGCCTCCAGTCCCCAGCATACTGATGCCTGAAACATACCTTTGAAAAGGAACGATGTTTATTTATCTATTTTGCTTTTTTATTCTGCTACTAAAGATGAGCCATAATAGAAAGAAAACAGGATGAAAGCAGTGGTTAAAAACATCACTCTGGGAATTAAACAGAACTGGGTTCAAATCCTGGCTTGGAACCCCCACAAACTTTTCCGGTGCCTAAATGTCGACTTCCTTACCTGTGGAATGGAGTTGAAAACATCGACCTCACAGTGTAACTTAAGATGTTATCTGAGCCAGAGTAGGGAAAGGACTTTGTGTAGGCAGCACACTTAGTTTACATATTGAACAAATGGAAACTACAACAAAAGCACATGCGTGAAGATATGATGACCCAGGAAGTGAAGTGCCTTGTCTTAACCTCTCAACTTACTGTTTACAAAGTGAAGTCTTCAAACCAGATCTCCTGACCAGACCAGGGCGTGAGGAGGTGGTTGCAACAGATAAGCCCTTCACAGAGGGAGGGCAGGGATTTGCCTTCACACTGAAGTGGAAATGGTTGATCCTGGCCAACGTCATTGACTTTTATAGACCTCATGTTTTGCACAATGCTGTTTTCTCTCTGTGTCTCTGTACCCACTGCAGATATGAGTATATGGCTGCATGGAGGCTGATGTTTTCCCATTGCCCTATGGAACAGCTGCAGCCTACTGGGCTGTGATTCCTGAGAACAAGTTCAGGCCAGGGAAAATGATGTAGTGGCCAAGGAGAATTTTTGTTGGTCTTCATCTATCCCCCACCTGAAATTCTCTCTCTTTGAGCAGATTCCCTTTTCCTCCTCAGTGCCCAGGTGGCTGCCTGCAGAAAGCCTACGTGGCCATCTTCATGTTTGCCCCTTCAGGCGCTTCCTTTCTCCTCACCAATCCTAACTGCTCCATCTTCTGGCCCATTTCTTCAAGGACGATCATTCAAGCTAAGTACAACTTGGATTTTCATCCTTGATAGAGGTCTGTCTTCTCACCATCAACTCGTTTCTTTCATTCTCTCCTTTAGAAAGATCTGAATTCAAAGACTAGAATTTTGTGACCTTGACTGGATTCTGTAAAGAAGTTTTTGAGTGCTTGGGACCTTTTTCAGCTCTCTGATCATTCTCTGTATGGTTCTGGCCATAAGTGAAAATAGCTAGTCAGATAAGTGAAAAACAATCAGGGTTTAAATGTCCACATCATGTTTATACCTTAAAACTACGGCATGGGGTAGAATGGACAGTATATGTGTGGAGAACATTTTGCAGAATATGAAATTTGAGAGGTATTAGAGTGGAGGGCTTAGGGGCCTGGCTGTGGAACCCACTACCAGGATGGTAGTCTCAGCCCTGCTACTTGCTAGCTCTGTGACCTTGGGCAGGTTGCTTGATCTGTCTTTGCTACTGTTTCTTTACATGTAAAATGGAAATAGCTGTGCTCTCCTGACAGTGTAGTTGTAACTATTTAATAAGCTGTACTTACGCAGTGCTCAATCACCTGGCTCATTATAAATATTCAGTTAGATGTAGCTTTTATTATTAATGAAAGTTTGGGTTCATTGGTTTTGGTATTACATAGGCTAAGGTTTAGGCCTCGGCTCCTTCACCTATGGGACCCTAAGCAAGTTATTAACCTTCTTATACTTCAGTTTCTTTATCTGTAAAAAAGCAGTAATAATGCTATTCAACACTTCTATAGGGAAATTGAGAAAATTAAATAAGATAATTACACTGTTTAGTACAGTGCCTCTACTAATTATTAAATAATTAGACTGATGCTTCATGGTGAACCCAGTGTCTATCTTTAGGAGAATCGGCATTATTCCATGTATGTGGTTGCTGTCCATAAAGACCTGTGACAATGGCACATTTAAAAGTCTGGCTCAATTGCATCCTTCTCGGTAGCCTGCTTGACCAAACAACCCCAGCCCGGGTTGCAAATGTTTCACATTGACTTATGGCGCATTTGTTTGCATATAGTTTATCTTCTTTGGAATGAAGGTACCATCACATATACATCCTTTCTACCCCACAATTTGGCAGAATGCCCTATCAACAAAGTAGATAGATACTGGCCCTTTAAATTCTCTCTTAGATGCCATCAATTTTCTTCCTCTAGAGCTGTTTATTCTGCTACCATTTCAGTAGCATGCTCTAAACATGATAAACAGTCCTTTACGAGCACAGTAACTTCTTGGTGGTACATGGAAAAGGCACATAGGTTCCTTCAGCCCAGAACTTAATAAAAACAAAAATTCTTGAAGTATCAGATACTTCAAGTATTTTTTTAAGTTTTTTTTTTTTTTTTTTAAATCAAATAGCCTGAACCCAAAGTTCCAAAGTCAGCATTAGTCTCAGGACAGAGCTTTGTCTCCAAGGTCTGTGCTTGCACCAACAAAGCTCCTCATGGATCTGATCAGTCTCAACAGTGGTCTCTCCTCCCTTCCCTCAAATGACAAGTTTCTTGAAAAAATTGATGTCTGCAGAAGTTAGAACAAAATACCTAATATCCAGATTAAATACTACTAAGGGAACTTTTTTACTTCCTCAGGTGGTTGAAATCACTTAAGTCTGATTCTTGCCTGAAATATTTATTCCTGTACTATGTTTTGTTTTTCCCCAAATTTGGAATTCTGTCATCATTACAGTCTGAATTTTTTTGCAAGGTGTCCTAGTTGTTGCAGTTCAACAACAATGATGGCTTTTGTTGGATCCACTCAAATATCTTGATGATACAGGCGCAATGGACCCAGACATTCATGGTAAAAATGCACTCTAGGTGTTACTCTAAGGAAAGGATCCTACCTAACGAAAGTTTGAAGTTTGCACCTTGAAAAATCTCCATATGGAGGTCACCAAACAAAGCCCAGCTACAACCTGTGGTCCCACAAGTTTCAACCTTAGCATGTGTTGGATTCTGTGAAACACAACTCAGCAAACAAGAGTAATTAAAATGTAATTTCTGTCTTTAGACATATTTATCAAAGACTGTAATAGGGTTTTCCACTAACTCATAGGATCATTTCAAAAAATTTTTTTCTTCACTTTCACTATACACTAGACTGGCATAGATGGATGACTCAGTTAGAAGGTAGAAAAATAGAAAACCTATAAAGGTAACAATAAAAATTGCCCTAGCAGGTGGAGACACAGGAAGGGTAGAGGTTAGCTTGGTAATATGCTCCAATTACCATAGTTTTATTTTTATCTTACATTATTTATAGTAACATAGAGTACACTTCCAATATACCCTCGCTCATGCTCTTTCTCTCTCTCTCTCTCTCTCTGTATCTATGTCTCTGTCTCTCTCTCTCTCTCTCTCTCTCTCTCTCACACACACACACACACAAACACACACACACACAGTAGGGGGACACATTTTTAAAATTATGTCTTTACTGATTGATTGAATGATTGATCAATTTAGTGAGTAAGTGGAAGACATGTACGTCCTCTATTACTGTTTTATTATATGACCACGATCACACAGCTTCATGATCAATATATCTTGAAAAGAAAGAGTAGATATTCATTTATCAATTCACTCATTCTTTCAAGAAATTATCTTGGACACTTCTCAGAAATTAGACACTTTTCTGGCTGCTGGGTGCTGGGGATATAGTGTTGAATACGATAGCACAGACCCTGTTCCCATGGAGCTTACATTTGTTGAGAAGGGGGAAACAGAAACAAAGATAATATAATGCAGTGCTATGAGGAGCAGCGCAAATGGACATAGAGGAAATGGGGTGCTGTTTTACATGGAATGTCGGGGAATTCCTCTGTAAAGAGTAGCATTTGAGCAAAGACCAGGATAAAGAGAGAAATGAGATTGGAGGCAAGATAAACGGGTTCTGGGGAGGCACCAACAGTCAGCATTGTTTTTTAATACCTTCATTCCATTTAAGAATGGAATGCTTTTTAGCTCTTTTTCTTTCCTTCTTTTATTATTTTTTTTCTTAAGAAATCCTGTGCTTCTTGAAATGTGAAATAGGCGAAGGAAAATACAGTTCGGGACCATTAATTGTGCTTTCTTATTGAGTATATAAATTTGATGTCAAACAGGCCTGGCTGAATGGTATATATTTATTTCAAAAATATCATTTCTGTGAGGCATTGCTGCATCATCCTATTGATTTAGGGATTGGTGTGATTGTGCCTGATGCTTTTATGAAAGGCAGGCTATTAACAAACTAAATTGAAAAACTAGTGAGTCTGCCTTTCCGGGCCCAATCCAGCATCCTGTCCATGTGAGGCTTAAATGGGAAAATACTGTAAAAAGACTTATTTTAATGCAACAGACTCCTCATTGCAATCCATAAACCTTATTTGCTGTGGGGGGGAAAAAAAAAAAGAAACCTACAAGATAGAATTCTCATGCTCCAGCAACAATCTCCCTCTGGTTTCTCTCCCACCCATGGAAACATTAATCTTTTCATTTCAGAAGTAACTCTTTTTGACCTTGTTGGACGTTAGGATTAAAATCTTGTGTAAGACAAGGTATCTTTAAGAAAGTCAGAGGAACCATGGGTGCCAATGCAGAAAGCCCACAGAATTATTCAGGGTTTGAAGTTTCTTCTGAATTTTTGGTGTGGAGCTAGTAGATTAAGCAGGGAGGTGAAGGTTGGAAGTTACTAGATTTCACCTAGTTCAACTCCTTGCTTCACAGATAGAAACCAAGGCACAGATAAGGGGGACAGTCTGATATTTGTCCACTATCATATAGCCAAACTGGTGGCAGAACTTAGAGCCCCAGAGCTGTTTTCAATCAGCCTCACTGACTCCTTTAAATACGGCCTTCCTGTAACCATGTGCCATGGAGAATGGTCCAGGTGAGTGCTTACAAAGAACTGAATCTTTAATACAGCAAATGACAACGTAAAGTCAAAAAGAATGTGCTTGAGTTTTTGATCAAGACAAAAGGGGTCCTGATGATAGCTCCTCCTGCCTGCTGTGCTGTGCAAGGCCATCTTTTGGCTCTGTTCCTGATACAAAATTAAAATAAGTCTTTTTACAGTATTTTTCCACTTAAGCCTCACATAGACAGTATGCTGGATTGGGCCCGGAAAGGCAGACTCACTAGTTTTTCAATTTAGTTTGTAAATACCAAATGGCTTCAATACATCACAGAGAGGAGTGTCAGCATGGAAAAAGACCCAATGGTGCTGTATACTTTTCTAACACAGCAAAGAGGATGCCATGGGACACTTTTTGATAGGCCTAAAACTTACATATTCCATGGAATCATTTTATGTGGCTAAAAAGTCTGTATTATCAAAGGAAATGACTAATCCACAGATGTGTGTTGAAAATCTGATATGTGCTCAAGTCTGCATCATGTTGCATAGGAAATATGCAAAAGCAGGAGGTCATGCAGCCTTGCTTTCTGTTTTAATGGTCCCATATTCAGCCAAAAGAGGAAAAGGATCCTAACGATTGAGGTGCAGGTGCACCCGGCTGTGCACCTCACAGACTGGAAGCTTGGGGAAGACCAGAGAGAAAGAAATGAACTGAGGCTGTAGAGCTTCTTCCCTGGGTGAGTTTATGTAACTCTCTCCATAGGCCCCGGCTTGGGAACAATCTGAGCATGAGGTAGAAGCCTAAGTAAAATTGCCACAAGTAAAATAGTAAAATGGGCGCCACATCTAGCACGTGGTTCACGATTAATTAGACTGAACTCTTTCCTCCTCCATTTTGAGGACCAAGCTCTGATTTTTTTTTTTTTTTTTTTTTAAAATCTTGCCCAAATTCCTATGTAAGGGGTCTTTGGAGTCACACCCTACAAACCATAAATTCTCAGTTTTGTTTAACCCTAATATCATCACTTACTTTCCAATCTGACTCTGGCATAACATTACATGACAAAGAAGAAAGTCAAATTATTTTACCCCAAAAGCATGTTCCTTTGCCATATTTTGAAATGGTCCTGCAAAGCTGTCCTTTGTAGGGGCGGGGGGTGGGGTGGGCATGTACATCTGCAAAGAATCTCAACATAGCTAGATTTTTTTTTCTTCCAGGCCCTGACAATCCTGAAGAGATTAAGTAAGAGCCTAGCACCTCTTTAAAGGTCTGGATTGGAAACATTTGTTATCTATTATCTCTAAGGGCAGTCACTATAAGACTTCGAAAAAACCTTGGTCTCTACAATCTTTTATCTTAGCCTGAACATTTCCTTTCTATCCATCCCAGGTCTTTAGACAAACTCAACCAATTGTCAATCAGAAAATGTTTAAATTTACCTATAGTCTGGAAGCTCCCCCCACCTCCTTTGAGTTGTCCCACCTTTCTGAACAAAACCAATGTATTTCTTAAACGTATTTAGGAAGCATGTCTCATGCCTCCCAAAAATGTATAAAACCAAGCTGTACCCTGACCATCTTGGATACATGTTCTCAGGGTCTCCTGAATACTGTGTCATGGGCCATGGTCACTCATATTTGACTCATAATAAAACTCTTCAATTATTTTACAGTTTGACTCTTTTTGTCGACACTTTCTTCCTCACTTTTTTTCCCTTCTTCTCTTCCCTTTATTCTAACCTTCTTTCCTTCTTTCCTTCCTCCTCCTCCTTTTCCCTCTCTTCCTGTTTCCTTTCTTTCCACCTACTTGATAACAGTGTCTGCAAAGTCACTCCAGGAAATAGATGCCTGTGTGAGAGAAAGGCATTTCAAAGGCAGCATGGAAACCTTTTGCATTACATTAGGAGAATTATGTCATTTCTGTAAAGAAGGAAAAGAGCACAGTAAGTGGCAACTCTTCCCCAAGGAAACACACCCAGGAGATGTGCCCGTACTGGATTTCTCATTCTTCAGAAGCTGGATGACCTTGGGCTTCCCTGCTGTGTGCAGCCTTGGCCTCGTGGCTATTTTTTGGTGTTCTGCAATGAGAAGTATACGCCGGTCTGTTACTCCACATTTTTGTTTAAGTTACACTTCATTAAAGAAGAAAGCTCTCTGAATTTCTTTCATTTTCCCTCATAAAATCTTTTATTTTACCCATTTTCATTCATCTTCCCTTTCTACTTTATGTCCTCCTCCTTCCTTTCTTCCCTCCTGTAACACTCACACTCATTTCTGCTTGCTAGAATTTCAAATGACTGTTCCAACTAGACAAAAAGAAATTCTGTTTCTATGCACAGACAGTCTTCAGACTGATGGCCCATTACATTAGCATACAATAAAAGCCAGCAGGGGGTGCATTGCCATGCTGTGATCCTGGGTCTCTATGCCCCAGGGGGCCGAAGAGTTTCCCAGTGTACAGCTCCTCTCTCTGGTAATGAGGCAATGGTACACTTTGGTGACAACTTCGTGGCCTCAATGGAAGCTGCAGTCTTAGTGGGAGAAGAGGGGAGAAAATGTCTGCATAGTGCATCCTGAGATCTGATATGGGCTTCCTGGTTTCACTAGCCTCTTCAATGTCTCTTCCACCGGCCTGAGGACTGCTTGAAGTTCATGTTTTGTGTCCATAATGAGTTAGACAGTTTTTGTTGTGGGATGCATTGTTTCTAGACCTTCTCCATTAAAGTAAACAGGGCAGTTAATTACACATTTACAGGGCTCCACCTACCTGCCAATCGTATATGAGAAGATGTGAGGACAGGGGTTACAGGACATGAAAAGTAGGGTTCTTCCTTGTGGTCATGAGACACTTCTTCAATACAATACTATAATGCATTGCTTGCTGGCATCGTTTGAAGACCTCAAGACTTCAACAACCAGATCGGATTTCAGGTTCCTTTCAAACTCCTGCAGTGACAGAAACATGAACTCTGCCTTCACCATGGAATCAGATAGGACCCGTCCATCAACACCAAGGCCCTTCACTGCCACGTCTAAATGCTGACTTTGATCCTTCATTCAAGCCTTCCTTGGCCTGGGGTAGCCATAGCTACCACTCTTGGCAAATGGTGGTCAACTGTTTCTTTGTTTAAACTTGTGATAGAGGAGTGTGTGGATAGGGGTGAGCTGAGCCCAGCACATATGCAGCCTAGGTATTTCACTTCTTGTTGCTTCTCTAATGTAAGAACCCAGAGAAAAGAGAGTAGGCAACATCCAGTTCCTTTCCTTAAGATATTACCCTCGTTTTCTGTTCAGAGAGGAAATGGAGAGAAATAAGCAGATTAGCAGCTCACGAAAAGGGAGTGAGCTGTGAACTCCAGATAAAAGTAGTATAATTGATGTGCAGGCTTCCTTTTGATAAAATGGCAAATAGCCGCATCCTACCCCAAGTTCCATTTACAATCTACCTTCACTCCCATGGTCGGTTCAGGCCTGAATCCATCTTCCCCCAACACGTGCAGATTCCTTGAGGCCATGTAGTCTTAGAGTCTCTTCCTGAGAAGTCGCTGACCGCTGGATGACAAATCACTATTTAACATTATGTTAAAGCTCCCCAACTGACCAACATTTAACTAGAGGGCAAAAATGCATAAATAAAAGTAGGAAAGCTTATGGCTAGGAAAGGCCAGATATCCCTGACCAGAAGTGGTGATCGGGTCTGGGAGGACAACTGAAGAAGGCATGGGGTCCAACTTCTCGGAGATCCTCAAGAGGAAAACCCAGCATCACGTGTTCCAGCTGGTTTGCACAAAGGGAGCAAGGTTGTACATTCTATAAGGTGGTATATTTCAGCCATCCCTGCCCCTCCCAGAAACTTTCACGTTTCCAGCTGTGGATTGGGTACTTTCTAAACAGAGATGTCTGACCACCAGACTGATGAAGCAAAAGGATGTACATGGAACACAGAAGTGTGGATTTAAAAACTCTTGGTAGTTTTGTGGTGGGAAGGCAGGTAGACAACCTTGAGAGTTTGATGTGAGCCAGGAAACTCACAGCTCTCGCCTGCCCCTGACATTCACTTTTCTGTGACCTTGGGGAAGTCACTTATCCTTGTGAGGATTAATGAGTTAATCTCAGGGAAAGTACTTTGAGATCATTGGCTGACAGGTGCTGTATAAGTACAAAGTATTATTATTAAAATGTCACTGTGCTAGCTGCCTTTGCTCTTGAGGGCACAGAGGCGGGGATGACAGCCCCGGGTGAGTGAATAAGGATTACGTAAGACATGGAAATAGAGAGTTCTGTCATGAAAAGCTCTGTCCCACAACACTACTTCTTTCCATCATTATCCCCATCCAGCATCTTCTCACTTGTGTCTGGACAGAGGCAAGCTTATTTTCCTAAAATGAATTGTACGAAAGAGTTTTAGCCAGAGGCTCTTTATCCGTAGATCTTACTGTTCCTTAGCATACCCTTGTAAGTAAAGGCCAGAGAAACTTATTTTAACGTCTCCAAAACTCCTTCTTTTCTCTCCCAACAAACCAGAAATTACACATGTGAACAGAAATAAAAATCCTGGGGTCTCAGATTACAGTGGTAAAAGTTCAAACTCCCACTGTTAGCAAAATATTCCATCTTATTTCCATGTTTAGTTCTTAGTTTAATTTCTTTGTTCCTGAATCGATGACTTTTAAGGAAATTATGTATTGTTTATGAAAAATTTTAACATAATAATTAAAAATTGAATGATTAGTATAATGCTTGGGTATCAAAATTCTAAGGCATATTAAAATATTTAAAAAGTCAACAAATAGCTATTGATTTGCTGGGTCCTTTGAAAGAAACCCAACATGTGAAGGACCCAGTTGCTCTCTCCAGAGAAGAATGTATTTGGGGAAGACAGGATTCAAGAAGGAGGTGGAAGAGGGTGGAATCTGGAAGCATGAGTGAACCTTAACACAAGGTGAGAGCTGTGTTTTTTGTTTTGTTTTTTAGGAGAGAGTTGGATGGTAAAAATATCAGTGACAGGGAGAGAAGGAAATAGATAAGAAATCATGAAAAAAAAAATAGGAGACAAGACCTAGAGCAAGTAAAGATCTAGGAAGAGCCTCTCTGTGTATAAGCAACTGGGTAAAATTTGTAAAGGGAGCAAAGATAGACCAGGCTACACCTAAGTATGTACAGATTACCAGGAGGTTTGCTGCCGACCAAGGAGAGATAGAAGAGTCCATGACAGGCTTTCTTAGCCCAAATTGTGGCCTTTAGACAAGAGTTTTTTGTTCATTTGTAGGTTTGTTTTTGTTATTGTATGTTGTTGTTTTTTTCTTAAAATAAGTACACTCTGGGCTCCGTAATGGGGGGCAGAGACCCCCAGAGGGGTCGATATGCTGCATTACATATTCCTCTCTTCAAGACTTCTAGATTAGGTGTGGTGGCTCATGCCTATATTTCTAGCACTTTGGGAAGCCAAGATGGAAGGATGACTTAAGACTATGAGTTTAGGACCAACCCAGGGAACAGAGTGAGACCTTGTGCAAAAAATTAGCTGGGCATGGTGGTGCATGCCTATAATCCCACCTACTCAGAAGGCTGAACTGGGTGGATTGCTTGAGTGCAGGAGTTCAAGGTTGCAGTGACTCATGATCACACCACTGCACTTCAGCAGCCTGGGTGACAGAGCAAGAACCTCTCTTTTAAGCAAACAAACACTTTTAGAAAGCAGTTTCTTCCTGGAAAGAAAGTGCAGTTCCAAGGAAGAGGATGAAACCCTGTCCTTGTTACATGATACCTTTCACAGCAGGCTTACTTTGTGGAAGACCAAACCTAAACACAACAGAGGGATCGGGGAAGGCTGTTCAGCTCAGAAGAGCACCCAGGCTGGCCTCTGAGATTTTACATGCAGAACAGAAATGTCACCAGTGTCAGCCGAGGGAGGACAGAGAAATGGTTCTCTATTAAGAGCCGTGTGTGGTCAATTGCTCTGATTGTTTTTTAATTATTATCTTAGCAGCATTGTTACACTCTGTACAAATTTCATTGGGAGTATTTTGAGGCTTTCTCACAAAGAGAGGCAGCTACATAAGTGAATAGAAAGACAGAGAAAAAAACTCATTCTGTGAAATGGGTTTCCTCATCTCCTTTTGCTTCTCTCTCCATACCCTTCTCCTTCTCTTCTGTCAAGCAGGTGAACTTCCACTGTTAACCTGGGTTCCCACAAACCCCCAACATTTGCCCCTTCAAACAATCTTCTCTAAGAGGAACTTATTTTTTCATTCCTACCCATAGGTGCCTCCACACTGAACTAGACAACTAACTTGATCAACTATTCTGTGCTAGGGCATTAACAGCCATTTATATCTCATCTTTCTCATAGCAATTTTATTTTAACAATCACATTCAATGTGTTTCCTTACAGGGGAATACAGTGTGGGATCTTAGAAGCCCACAGAAGGCCAGTTTAGCAGATATTTGAGGTACAGACAACCACTAATCATGGTTTCTGAGCGACCACTATTAATGCAGAAAAACAATAGTGGTGAGTGTACACTCCAATAACTTTTCTGATCAACTTCCTTAATTTATAGATGGTAGACATCCCCAGATTAAATGACACTTGGAGGCAACACTGCTGATTTATAGCAGAGCCAGAACTCAAGCCTAGGTTCTGACTTTCAGACTGGAGGAGTAGCTACAGCACCAAAATATTCTGTAAATCCAGTTCTGCACCTGCTTGGCTGTGTGGCCTTGAACAGAAAACTCTCGATCTCTGGGTTTCCGTTTCATGCCCTGTAAAACAGTAGTAAGATTAATTAGTCTCTGAAAGGAAGGACTCTTTCTGCTTTTCAAATATTCTGATTCTGTGTATGTGGAGTCACACATGCATTTTACATTCATCTACATATAGAGAGCCTCAGGAATTTGACTTTATCATTTCTTCAAGTTTCCCTATGCCATGATGCTTCACTCCTAGGATAATGGTCTTTAGCATGTCAATGATTCAAATACAAGGCCATTTTCTTGGGCCTTCATTGTTTCAGAGTGAAATTGAAAGAGGGAATCCAGCTGTTTATATGCAATATGCAGCAATTATGAAGTTCATTTCCAGAAGCCACTGTAACCATGGCAACCTGTAATTCTGGAAGAATAGAGACAGGCTGTAGACTGACTTCCAATGGGGCCAACTTCTAACCAGGATAGCTCAGGAAATGCTGATGAGAAGCCTTACTGTTTACTTTAAGTTAGAAGCAGTTTTTGAAACTCAGACTCTCTTAATCCATAACTTCATTTCTTCTTTAAAGTTCAGTATTCGGTGATGCTCGGATTTTTAGATTTGCTAGAGTCTGCCCTAGAGAGCTAAATAGTTCAAATGAAACAAGAGCCAAAATTGTATTGATGTTTATTGTATAGCGCCTTAAATGAAGAAGTCTTAACATCCAACCGAGTGAACCTTAAGTTAGGGTTGCAGGGACCTCGGGAAGTTGAAATGAGGACCACACAACCTACTTTCCTGATATGCCAACTTCTTTAATATATCAAGAAAAAAATAAGTAAGACTCAAGTTAGAATCATTGATTTTGTGATATTTTGACGCCGTCAGGCCAGAATGGAAGCAGGAATTACTAAAGGGATTGGGGAAGATGGGGAAGAGCAAAAGGGCAAAGATATGGAAATTTTGAGTCAGAAATTATTTAAAACAATTTGGCCAGGTTAGAGAGTTGATCGTCTTCTTTCCTTTTACTTCATGTGTCTCCTTTGACTAATAGTGTGAATTTCTGAATACGCCAAAAGGAAATGAGACGATGGGCAGCTAAGGGTCAAAACTTAAATTCACACAACTCCTGAATGCACTCTGGGAAATTCATGGAGATGAAATGCTAAATGTCTGCAAGCTGCAAAGGCATCGGAACAGGATTTTTGCTATTTCTGCCTCTTTTGACTCCATCTTTGATCCCTGCTGGCAACATGCTGGGCATGTGTGAATACTACAGCTCACAGAGACTGTACCTACTGGGAAAGTGAAACAAAAGCTGGGCCAATCAGCTACAGGGTTTTCGCTCCGAAATTCCCAGGAAAGTCAACATCAGGCATGCACTCCAAATAAGTTAACATGTACCCCGTTTGAATGGGGGTCTTATTTTATGCATATTTGCCTGAAAAATGAGCAGGCAGTTTGCATACACTGGAAGCACCAGACAGACATGAACTGATAAATAGTCTCCAGGATGTGTTTGCTCTAACTCTGAGCAGCAACTAGACTTGGGGAGCGACCAGATAAGGAACATCCAGAAAGGCACTAGAGATTCGATTGTGTCAAGACTCAGTCATAAAGGCAGGTTAGAGACAGGAGGTAAATACATACAAGGTAAATACACACAAGGATTTTCAAAAGAGCCTTGAGTTGATTGCAGGAAGACACTACCTATAGGTCAAATGGAAGGCCTCTTATAATAATTCTCTGGCTCCTGGTTCTCATCCTTGCCCTTGCATGGACTCCTGCCAACCTTGACTATGTTTGCAAGAGTCCTGTGCTCCTTCTGCTTGGATTTGGCTCTTCCTTACATGGTAGCCTGCTGTGGTACCCTATTCTAGACCCAACTTTAAGGCTGAAGCTAGCTTTGCCCTGCAGAGGGTCATAAAAATAAACAGGTTTTAGAAGCTGATAGTCCTGGTTTGCCACTGTCTTCATTGGTTTCGGCTGCTTTTACAAACAAGAGAAATGTCTTTCTCACAGTGCTGGAGGCTGAAAGTTCATGAGCAGGAACAGTCTGCAACTAGCATGATTGAGTTCTGGTGAGAGTCTCTTCTGGATTGCAGACTCCCAACTTCTTGCATCCTTACATGATGCCTAAGGAAAGCTAGCTAGTTTTCTGGTCTATTCTTAGAAGGGCACTCAACTATTCATGAGGGCTCCACCCTCATAATTACTTCCCACCAGTCACACTTCTAAATACCATCACACTGGGATGAGGTTTCAACACATGAATTTTGGGGGAGTACAAGTGTCACTCCATTGCAGCCACTAACCTCGTCCTGACCCAGAGAATTTTGCCTAACTTTTCAACACCATCTGTAAAGAGATAATCATAAAACACTACTTCCATGGTTGTTGTGTATAATATACTGAGCATGGTGCCTATCTAGCAGGCAGCATGCTGTCACTTATGACATTGACCTACAGTCATACCCTGCAAATTGGCCCCATAAGATTATAATACCATTTTTACCATGCTTTCTCTATGTTTAAAATGTTTAGATACGTAACTATTTACTGTGGTATACAGTATTCAATACAGTGACATATGGTGTGGATTTGTAGCCTCGGAGCAATATCATATAGCCTAGGTGGATAATAAGCTATACCATCTAGGTTTGTGTCAGTACACTCTATGATGTTCACACAACTGTGAAGTCACCTATTGATGCATTTCTCAAAGTATATCTTGGTTATTAAGTTATACACGAATGCATATCTAACCCCTTCTATATAATAAGTCATAGGAGCTGTAGTAATACCCCCAACTACACAGATGAGGAAAAGAAAGGCCGGTAGTCCAGGAAACCAGACTGGGAGTGAGGTCTTGAGAAAGGTAATACTAGTCTCAGAGACAGGCAGCATAGGGCATTCTTTCACATAGTTCGCATACAAAAGAATAAGATACAGCAAGCATTGTTTAATGAAAATAACACAGAATTAGGGCTCAGAAAACTGGATTTAAATCTGAGTAGGAAGAACACAGCAAACTATTTCACCCACCACACTCCGATGTATCTGGGGCCAGTCCATTAGTCTCAGTGGTCAAAGGAATACTCTGCACAGGTGAGCTGGTGGGATGATCAGGCAGATATTGAAAGCATTTTCCCTGTGAAAACTGATCTACTACTATTACAGAGAAAATATAAAAAGGAAGGCCAGAGCGAATAGGAAACTCATCATAAGGCAAATGCAATGTGAGAGATTCCTTAAAGGAATAGCTAAAAAGAGGGGGATCAATTATCTAAGTGAGTATAAGGGTTAGGTTCAGGGGGCAAGCAGGAAGGAATCCAAGACAGAGACTGGTAGAAAGATCACTTTTATCGGGATGGAAAGTTCTAAAAGGAAACAGTGCTATACAAGCCCAGGAAAATAGACCAAGGCCAGCAAGTGGGAGCTAAATATGTATTATTATTTTATAGGCAGAGGGTGACTGTTAAAAGTCACAACAGAAGATATAAAACTAGTGTTTTGCCACTGTGCTTGCCCGTATTAATTCACATGGGACCTCTCATCACTTCCCCCCAAGGAGATTCATGTTAACTGCTTTGTAAGATGCACCCTTCTGTGTTTTTCATTTTCATGAAAGAGTGTGTGTGTGTGTGTGTCTGTGTCACAGATATTTATACAGTGTGTGGCAACAAACTCCTCATTTCTAATAAATGAGTTGGGTCACTATTATAAAATGGAATCACGTATACAAATATTTCTGCATCTTTTCTCATAGAAATCCCTCTTAATCAACTCCTATACTGCTAAAACACTAATGTATTCTTCCAATGACTCTGTAATATTCTATGGTGATTATTCAATCATTTTCTTATTTCTTAGAACTCATTCTTTCCTCAAGGATTTTTTTTTTTTTTTGGTTTTCTATTTAAAAGCCCTCTGCAGCAAATGACCATGTGTGTATGTGTTTAAGTGTTAGTGGATTTCTTTTTATGACATAGATGCCTAGGAGTCGTATTGTTCCTATGTGTCAAAACGTGTGCATTTTTAATTTTGATAGCTTATGCTCCATTGTTTTCAAAGACCATCAGTTCACGTCTCTGTGTGATATAGAAACGTGGCAGTACTCTTTTTCCTCCATCCTTCTCAACATTAGCTATTATTGTTCATTTCTTTTTCAGTGTCCTGATCATAAAGTGGTATTTCATTATTAATCTGCATTTCCCTGAACCATTAGTGAATTTGAGCAGTTTTCATGTGTTTTTCAGTCATTTATAATTTCTCTACTGCCAATTACTTCTTCATAAATGTTTTCATTTTCTGTTGGGCTATTTGTCTTTATCTTGTTAGAAAATGTTGTATTTTATAAGACCTTAACCTGGGCATGTGCTTGACAGAATTGCCTGGAGGAGGGAGAGTTGGAACCACCAGGAAACAATCACATTGGTCTGAAAATGAGGTGATGTGAGCCTCCTCAAGACTTGGATCCTAGGCAATTTAAAGGAAGGACTGGAAAATGTTCTGAAAAACAAAACACCATCACCAAGCAATTGATTGCATGTGGCTGTAGTGAGCGGCGGTGGGGAAAGGTTGCAGTCACTTTGTGGTTTGGCAAGGCTGATGTTTGGGAAATAGGTTATTGCATTTTAAAAATAGGGAATTCAGAGCAGGAAGGTACAAGAGTTGTAGGAAAGATGAATTTGGCTTACAAATGAGATGAGTTTGAGGTGACAGTGAGTCATTATGATGACAATTAAACTTATAGGACTAGAAATTGAGAGAAGGATCAAAGAATTTAAAGAAAAGTGAAGCGTTGTATAAGAAAGAGTGAGACAAGAGAAGAGTGCAGCAATGATTGTATTTTGCCCAGTCGTGGGGAATGAAGGACGCATGGAATACCAGAGAATTAGCTGCTCATTTTACCTGAAAACATCTTAGACCATATTGGGTCACTGAGAGAGGCTGGACAGAAATGATATGTGGGAGGGCAAATGGGCTTTGGAGTAAAGTCTCTGGATTTGACAAGTAAAAATACAGGATGTTCAATTAAATTTGAATTTAAAATAAATAATATTTTAGGATATGTATATCCCATTCAACATGTGGAACACACTTATATTACGAAGACTCATAGGCCGGCTGCAGTGGCTTACACCTGTAATCCCAGCATTTTGGAAGTCTGAGGTGGACAGATCACCTGAGGTCAGGAGTTCAAGACTAGCCTGGCCAACATGGTAAAACCCTGTCTCTATTAAAAATACAAAAATTACCCCAGCATGGTGGTGGGTGCCTGTAGTCTCAGCTACTTGAGAGGCTGAGGAAGGAGACTCTCTCGAACCCAGGAGGCAGAGGTTGCAGTGAGAGGAGATTGCACCAGTGCACTCCAGCCTAGGTGACACAGTGAGACTCCGTCTCAAATTTTTTTTTTTTTTTTTTTTTTTTTTTTTATATATTTAAGATGGATTCTTGTTCTGCCGCCCAGGCTGGAGTGCGGTGGTGCAATCTCCTCTCACTGCAACCTCTGCCTCCTGGGTTCGAGAGAGTCTCCTTCCTCAGCCTCTCAAGTAGCTGAGACTATAGGTGGCCGCCACCACACCCGGCTAATTTTTTGTATTTTTAATAGAGACGGGGTTTCACCATGTTAGCCAGGATGGTCTCGATCTCCTGACCTCGTGATCCACCCGCCTCAGCCTCCCAAAGTGCTGGGATTACAGGCGTGAGCCACTGTGCCCGGTCTCAAAATTTTTAAATAAAAAATAAAAACACTCATTATTTTGGACATACTTATTCTAAAAATATTTAATATTTGATACATGTCCTAAGAAATACTGACTTTTCACCTGAAATCTAAATTTAACTGGGCATCTGTATTTTATCTGACAGTGCTACTTTGCAGCTTCACATGTTAGGCGCATATCCTTGCCCTGCTATGCCTTAGCTGTGTGATGCCAAGCAAATCACTTCACCATCTCTAAAGAAAAGATGTTCTTTGAAATCAAAGAGCTTTTCATAATAATATCCCAGGCAGTGAAATATCCGACATTCTCTTTACTGGCGCTCTATCCATCTAAAATAATACAATGATTATTGATGTCCATTCACATCTATCCATTCTACCAACAAACACTTACTGAGCATATGTCATGTAAAAAGGTGTGTGGTAAGAATATTCATAATAATGACCCTGGAGTAACTCAGGTGTCAGATAGTGACTGGGGAGCCATCAGAGGTTTAAATCATGTTCAGGAGATTTTAATTGTTTAAATTTATTTTATTATATTTCATTTAAAAAATTGTTCTCCCATGAACTTTCTCTATTAAGCAGAATGTTAATTCCAATCTCAGTAAATAGTAGGTGAGCAGGTGCAGTTGGGGGCCTTTCTCTCCAGCAAATAGTATATCATTTATTATCCTTCAACAAACTCGTGTTCCTCAAGAATCAGGCGTATATTCGTTCTACTGTAAGCATTGGGCAAGCTGGCCCTTTCTTTTTTAACTAATTTATCAATAACATTTATAAATGACCTACATGTGCCAGATATTTTTATTTTGCCCTCGTAACACACTTATGAGGGAGGTACTATGAGCACACCATTTTACAAATGAAGAAACGAAGGCACAGAGACCCTGAGTAACTCACCAAATCCCTCAGGAGGAAACAGCTAAGCAGGGTTCAGTCCCTGTGGATGTGGCTTCAAGGCCCTGACTCATACTACAGCACCTGGCTCCGGAAACCACTTGAAGGAAGAAGTGCTAGATGGCACAGGGAGGCATTCTGAAGAATCCAGCCTTTGGCTATGATTCAGAAGAGGACTCCAATATCATAGGAAGCCTGGGACATTAGGTAGAAAAACAACAGAGCTGAAATTCTACCAGAATCTAGTCCTTATGAACCCCACTGCTCCTAAGACCCACCAGCAGAGCCTGGTGGGCAGTACACGTGACTTGGGGTAGGAGTCATGGGAGGTCCTGGAGCTGCCTGACCGTGAAGGGCTCTCAGGGATAGAAATCATGTAGGAGCCCCACATACCCGGATACACCCCAAGCTGCTGGGGCTGTGGAGATTGTCTGACTTTTCATATCCAAAAGTCAATCAGAACTTTCTATCCTCTTTCCTATCCCTCTAAGATAGACATAGCCCATCAGCATTACCCAAGTAGACAAAACAGAGGGAGGCATACACTATAAGGGCTGGCACACAATCAGATGCTGAAAAAAAATGTATATAATGTAGATGCGGCTTATTATAAGCCATGTTCATAATTAGAAACTTGAAATTCAACTTAGAAGGAAAACATACAGTTAACGTATCCCTAAATATCTTTAATAGAATTCATTATGGTTCTGAAAAACTATACCAAAAATTAAAATACCCAAACAAAAAACTGGATTGATTTTGTAAAGAATGAAGAACTTGGCCAGTATTCTAATTTCTCCTTTCAACAGTATCTGTGCAGTACGAAGAGGATGGAGCTCTCACATTTTGATCATCAGATTGAGCCTCCAATACCTCACTCAGCTAAGTAGACACCTTATGATGGAGAAAATCTCTGCTACATCCGCATTAAGAGAAAGGACATCATTCAGCAAAAGGGGACGACAGCACACGGCAGCCCATCAGGGAGGAAGTGGATGATCAGGAGACAAATGTCAGACCCTGGAGAACAGAGTTCCCATGACTGAAGATGGTAGAAACTGGCATGTTAGGGAAGCTTCAACGTGGTTGCTATTAAGTTAATGGAGAGTGTGGGGTCGAGGTTTATTCATATGCCTTCACTACTTACATCCGTCTTCTCTAATCTGAATTATATTCTTCATTCAGCAATATTCATGGAACTTCTTCTAAGTGCCAAGCCCTGTTCTAGGGGATGAGGACAGAATAGGCAATATAACAGGTTAACAATTCCTGCTTTTATGGAGTATTCATTATAGTGCATATAAAGATAAATTCATAATGCCTCAAAATTCTCTCTAGAAACAATGGATGGTTTAAAAGTCATTTGTATATAAATGCTTTCCCTTAGAAACCAAGATTGACTCGTAGTTGTTGCTATCCTATCAGTGTCCTTGCTCTAGATAGTGAACCCAAAATATTTGGCCTCTTCTGCCAAAGGACTTACCACAGCTGCAAATATGGAAGTGCTGTTTTAGGCTTATATCCACAAATAGAAATCACAAAGATAATCAGGAAGATTTATATATGAGAATTACATGTTATATAACATACACATATATAAATATATAACATAACAGATACATATGTTATAAAAACTATATACATTTATATATAAACATATATACTATATATACACACATGCTAAACACACATTCTCTTAACTCACAGCACATAGGCTTTTAACAGTATGCCATTTATTTTTATAAACTATCTGTGAGTTAGGGAGTGAGAAGAATTCATGGCCTCTTCCTTCTCTATTGCTTTGGACAGGTAAATAGTAACCGAGCGATGCAGTGGGAGTCATGGTGCATATACAAAGGCTGTATCGATGGGAAGATATAAACTAGAGCTCATGGATGACTTAAACCCTCATCCAGCCCCCTCACCTTACAGATAAGGAAACTGAGGCTAAGAGTAGTTGCCATAGCTGATTTAACAACCACAAAGCTAATTTGCCGCAGGGTTGGGAGCAAATCGACCTCCTCTGACCCTCAGTCCAGGGTCCTCTCAATTACATTGCATTCTCCCTCCTATTAAGGAGAGATCCCCTATAAATCATGCTTATGTCAGTAGGATTGTGCTTCAGAGTTAAGGCAGGAAGCCAAGGCAGGCACAGCGAAAACTGCCAACTGCAGAAGATGATGAAGGAGTCAGCCTTTGGGCTATTTGCCCCAGGTGTCTATCTACAGGGCCCTAAATCACCACTATAAATGTAACCGGTGGGGAAAATTATATTTACCAGGGAAAAGAATGAAGGGGATTTCAAAAGATATTTTGATAGGCATCCTAAGAGTGTACAGATGAAAGGGAAGCGCTTGTGGAACATGTGCCTAAACTTACAGGTGGCTAGACTGCTTTCCAAAGTGGGTGGCTGTGGCTAACTGCAGGAGCTCATTCTGCTGATGGAGACCAGAGTTCAGGCCTGCTCTGGGGGTCCCCTGTTCTGTCCTGCCTTGTGCACCACTCAACTTCTGCTCTAAACAAAAGGTAAACACATATGTAAAGATGACCCCTTTAAACAAGTCCAATTTATTTGCTCTTCTAGGTAACTATATGGCTGGTAATACATGGTGGGTGATAGTCTTTTCCAAGAACCTATCTACCAGGGCTAAAAAGGTTGATTCATAAAAAATTTATTGCGCTGAATGTCATTACCCTGAGGCTGATCCAATAATTCTCTTTTGTTATTCAAAACTCTCTTGCCCTCAACATATGCTTCTTGGTTGTTAAGTGCTGACCAGTAGGTTTCAGTTCCCACACAGTGGCATAACAAGTTTTCTTTAGGTGCATTTGAAACAAGGAACATACAATCTCAGTTGGCAAGGAAGAAGAGAGGATGGTTGTACTTTCATAAATTCATATTTTAAATAAACAGGTGAATTAAGGACTCAGAAAGATTGTGTGTTTGGCTCAAGTTTGCATAGGCAGGGAGTCGGAACATGAGGTTTATCCCCTGCCCTTCCACTCTGCATTCTCTGAACTTGCCATCCTTTTTTTTAATGTAATGAAACTATATTATCTTTGGACCATTTACACATATACATACACTGTGATGTCTGTGTTTAAAAGATATGTCCTGAAAATACACTTTTTGATAAATTATAATATGGCTTTCTTATTCTTTTCTCTTACCTATGCCTTTCTCTGCTTGTTTCTTGAATTTTTATTTTGAAAGTAAAAAATAAGAATGAATAACAAAACATGTTATAGGTAGAAGTATCATGTACAACTTTTCATTTATATAAATTAAATACTTTTTATTAGTGTATCTTCAGGGAAAATTCCAAACAAATATTTATCAAGTTCTCACCTGACCTAATTTTTTTTCTATTGCTCATTGCATCCCCAGCACCACCCACACCTTCCTTCTCCTTCCAAAGATGTATTTGACTCTGGTTGGTGTGGGGTAGATCCCTTTTCCCTGCTCCAAGCATTGGCCTTAATTGACCTAAGCCAATCCCAAGCTCCTTGCCATCAGTTCAAGGACGGACACTTAATCTAAGATGATCCAATTGGAAAAAAGTCCAAGATGGGTAAGAAAAAGAGAAGTCCTTTCTTCCTTAACACAAATGAGAAAACATGTAGCTAGGTTTGCTAAAAAGAGCTCTGATGAAACCACAAGGAGAGCCATCTCTGACCTGAAGTCAGGACCTTGAATATCACAGTGGAGAAACCAAAGGGAAAATTGTTTCTTGGATATATTATCAATTTGCTGCTAGATTAAGCTTTCTTGAAACTCAAAAAACTGTATTGCTCAAGATGTCACTCAATACATTGTTTTGTTTTCTTTTTGGAAAAAAAATGGTTTGAGGTTTTGATGTTCTCATCCCTTGCAAACAAAATAACTTTAAAAAGTAAGTTGCCCCACCCAAATCTATTTAATAAATATGGCTGGTTTACCAGTTGCAATACTTCCTACATTCAAAGCACACATTTTATTCTACATGTAGAACATGTAGAATAATAGCAAACATATTCTTCTACATGATATACATGCTGCATCTATCTCAGAATGTTTTCTTAAGAGAGAATTATGATTGCACCTGCTATTCTTCTGAGATCTGAGTTCCTAAATCTGTGTTCTTCCTTTTTTTTATCAATATACTTAAGTTCAATTTTAAGAATTCATTTCTCCAGTGATAATAACATACATTGGCCGGTAACTAAATATTCTTTCTTTAAAACTGGGTAGTTAGCTCTGGCTTGAACAACCTCATCTTATCTACATCAAATTGCCAAGCATTTGCTTCTTATTTTCCTTCTGTAGTTGCATTCTCAGTGGCCCCTGCTCCCATGACACAATGATGAGTTTGGGATCATTCACGGTCTTTGAACCTTTCAGGAACCTTTTCCACTTGAAGAATCCTCTTAAAGCGAACATACATCACTGAGCATGATTATCCAGGCTTAGAGGAACAATGCGCAGAACAATATGGCCTCTGTGGAATTTGCTGGCAATCCTGCCACAACTCCCTGTTCACATTTTCAATTCAACTTTAGATTTGTTGTTGATTGAATACTTTGTCCTTTTCTTTCATCTCTTAGAATCAAAATCATAGGGTTGAAAGGAACTTGAATAGTGATCTAAACCAGTGATTCTCAAACCTTAGTGTGTGTCACAGTTGATTGAAGGGGTGATTAAAACAAAGCTTCAGTGGGCCACCACCCCTGAGATTCTGATTCAGTAGGTCTGAGATGGGAATGAAGAATGTACATTTCTAGCAACTGGTCAGGTAATGCTGATACTGCTGGTTTGTAATCACACTTTGGAATCCACCGATAGAAACAAATGGATACTAAAGGGAATCACCAGGGGGAGCTTATTAACTACACATGCTCAGACCTTTACCTAGAAAACATGTAGCAGTTTAAAAATATTTCCAAATGACTCTAAATTGCACTCTGATTTTAAAATCCTTGATGAATCAGTTTATAAATTATTTAGAGGTTCTAATTAGCTTCACAATGTCTATAGCTAACTATGTATGGATACCTTCAGTAACAGGTAAGTTACTACCGTTTGAGATAATCCTCTCTAGCTATGGACAGTTATTTTAGGAAAATTTGTCTTTAATTGAACCTACAAGCTATCTTGTGGTAACTTCTGATCATCAATTTTAAATCTACCCCTCAGGAATTACATAGAAATTAATTTTGCCTTTCAGAGGCCATCCTTTAAAATATGTAAAGAGGTCTGTTCTAACCACCCACCCCCCACCTTGATTTTTTTTTTTTCTCTCCAAGATAAACAAACTCTTTTTCTTCATTTACATTGTGGTTTTAACTATTCTCCCTGTCACTGTCCTCTATGACAAGAAAACTTCTGATGCTTTTTCCACATCAGTAACCCTTATTAGACAGTAGAGAAAAATAATAAAAGAGGTTAGCACTTATACATACATTTAAATCTTTCAGTCTTACAGAAAATTGAACAGTGCCTCTGTATTAGTTCGTTTCATGCTGCTGATATAAAGACATACCCAAGAATGGGTAATTTTTACAGAAAAAAGGGTTTCATACTTACAGTTCCATGTGGCTGGGGAGGCCTCACAAATCGTAGCAGAAGGCAAGGAGGAACAAGTCACATCTTACATGGATGGCATCAGGCAAAGATAACTTGTGCCGGAAAATTCCTCCTCATTATAATCAGACCTCTTAAGACTCACTCACTATCATGAAAACAGCCTGGGGAAGACCTGCCCCCATGTTTCAATTACCTCCCACTGAGTCCTTCTCACAACACATGGAAATTCAAGATGCAGTTTGGGTGGGGACACAGCCAAGCCATATCATTCTGTCCCTGGCCCCTCCCAAATCTCATGTCCTCACATTTCAAAACCAATCATGCCTTCCCCTTCCCAACAGTCCCCCAAAGTCTTAACTCATTGCAGCATTAACTCAAAAGCCCACAGTCTAAGGTCTCGTCCAAGACAAGGCAAGTCCCTTCCACTTATGAGCCTGTAAAATCAAAAGCAAGTTAGTTACTTCCTAGACACAATGGGAGTACAGGCATTGGATAAATACAGCTGTTGCAAATGGGAGACATGGCCAAAACAAAGAGGCTACAGGCCTCAAGCCAGTCCAAAATCCAGCAAGGCAGTCAAATCTTGAATCTCCTGTGACTCCATGTCTCATATCCAGGTCATGCTGATGCAAGAGGTGAGTTCTTGTGGTCTTGGGCACCTCCACCTCTGTGGCTTTGTAGGGTATAGTCCCCCTCCCAGCTGCTTTCACAGGCTGGCATTCAGTGTCTGCAGCTTTTCCAAGTGCGTGGTGCAAGCTGTCAGTGGATCTGCCATTCTGGGGTCTGGAGGATGGTGGTCCTCTTCTCACAGATCCACTAGCTGGTGCCCCAGTAGGGACTCTGTGTGGGGCCTCCAACTTCACATTTCCCTTCCGCACTGCCCTAGCAGAGGTTCTCCAAGAGGGCCATGCCCCTGAAGCAATCTTTTGCCTGGGCAGCCAGGTGTTTCCATATATCTTCTGAAATCTAGGCAGAGGTTCCCAAACCTCAATTTCTTGACTTCTGTGCACCCGCCGGCTCAACACCACTTGCAAGCTGCCAAGGCTTGGGGCTTCCACCCTCTGAAGAAACAGCCCAAGCTGTATCTTGACCCCTTTTAGTTACAGCTGGAGTGGCTGGGATATAGGACACCAAATCCCTAGACTGCACACAGCACAGGGATGCTAGGTCCAGCCTCTGAAACCATGTTTTCCTAGGCCTATGGCCCTGTGATGGGAGGGGATGCAGTGAAGACCTCTGATATGTCCTGGAGACATTTTCCCCATTGTCTTGGGGATTAACATTTGGCTCCTTGTTACTTATGCAAATTTCTGCAGTCAGCTTGAATTTCTCCTCAGCAAGTGAATTTTTCCTTTTCTGTCACATTGTCAGTCTGCAAATTTTCCAAACTTTTATGCTCTGCTTCTCTTATAAAACTGTATGACTTTAACAACACCCAAGTCACCTCTTGAATGTTTTGCTGCTTAGAAATTGCTTCTGCCAGATACCCTAAATCATCTCTATCAAGTTCAAAGTTCCACAGATCTCTAGGGGAGGGGCAAAAGGTCTCCAGTCTCTTTTCTAAAACATAAAAAGAGTCACCTTTGCTACAATTCCCAACAAGTTCCTCATCTCCATCTGACGCCACCTCAGCCTGGACTTTATTGTCCATATCACTATCAGGCTTGTCATCAAAGACATTCAACAAGTCTCTAGGAGGCTGTAAACTTTCCCACACTTTCCTGTCTTCTGATCCCTCCAAACTGTTCCAGCCTCTGCCTGTTATCCAGTTCCAAAGTCACTTCCACATTTTCAAGTATCTTTTCATCAGCAGCCCACTTCTGGTACAAATTTACTGTGTTAGACCGTTTTCACACTGCTGATAAAAACATACCCAAGACTGGTTAATTCATACAAGACAAATAATTTAATGGACTTACAGGTCCACATGGCTGGGGAGGCCTCACAATCATGGCAGAAAGCAAGAAGGAGCAAGTCACATTTTACACAGATGGCAGCAGGCAAAAAGAACTCTGGAAAACTCCCCCTTATAATAACCATCAGATCTCGAGACTTACTCACTATCATGAGGACTGAATAGGAAAGGCCTGCCCCCGGGATTCAATTACCTCCCATCAGGTCCCTCCCATAACAGGTGTGAATTATAGATTAGATTTGGGTGGGGACACAGCCAAACCATATCAGCCCCCCCAACAAGATATGCCCATACCTTAGTCCCTGGAACCTGTCAATATTACCTTGTTTGGAAAAAGGATCTTTGTAGATGTAATTTAGTTAGGGATCTCGAAATGAGAAGAGCATCCTAGATTATCTGGGTGGGTCCTAAATCCAATGATATGTGTCATGATAAGAGACATAGAAGAAAAGTTCCTGTAAAGATGAGGGCACAGATTAGAGATAGCAACAAACCAAGAACCATCAAACCTGGAACCAACAGAAGCTCAAAAAGTCAAGTAACAAATGCTTTACTAGAGACTGTGGACTTCTGAGCTTCAGAACTGTGAGAAAACAAATATCTGTCATTTTATGCTATCAAATTTGTGATCATCTGTTACAGTAGCATGAGAAACCTTATACGGGCTTCATTATCTAAAACTTAGGGGATAGAAATAGCTAGAAGACATTATTACATAATGACTTTTGATTTTCTCTGAGAAGTTGTAATGATCAAGTCATGTATAATTTTAAACATAGGGACAAAAAAAGATCCTAGTATTTGGAATATAGAACTATTATCTGGTAATGTCAAATTTATTAATGTTTATTCTGAACATAGATCATTGATAAATTTCTGAAAAAGTTGAAAGACTATAGAAAGATTCTCAACACAGAAAAGAAAGGATTCTTAAGAAGTAGCATAAGTGCAAATAACAAATTCCTGTTTTACTTCTTTTCTTGAGAGGGTGACTAGGCATTCAGGTCAGCGATATGGTATTGACAGGATATATCTTGATTTTAGCCAAGTATTTGGCAAAGTCACAGTATCATGTGGGCAAAAATGCAGGAATGAGAACTGGATGATAGTAGCATCCTGTGATTCACAAAAAAATGAAAATGTTAATTGATCAATCAACGACAAGCAGAAAAACTTCAGAGATGCCACCGTTCTGCACTTTGCATTTCAACTTTTCCTTTCAACCATATTTTGTAAATTAAAGATTGTTTTTTCAGTTTATGAACTTCATGAAGAATGAAAACTATTACCATACATACTAGAAACATTTTAGGAGCAGATATATTAATAGACTAGAAGAGTATATCTCCGTTGTGTTTTTCAGGACTCAACATCTCTGGAGCTGCCTCCTGGGCTGCTGTAGTTTGTATGGGATGAGGTTTACCCCTGCTGTAGGTAGATCCTTCTTCCTTGACAGACACAAAGCAGCACTTTCCTTATTTCCTATATTGAGTCCTGCATGGTATTTCTTCTATCAAAAAGGCTAGCTTTTCTAAACAAATACACCTAGAACAATTGGCCCAAGGCAAACTTATGGTATTTAATATCAATTACAAAGTCCTTGATCCAGCCATTTTATTTAATGAACACTTAGAAAACACTCACTATGAGTCGGGCATTTTTCTAAGCACTTTACAAACAAAAACTTTTAAAATCTTCATGGCAGTGCTACAAGGTGGGTGTTACTATTCTCATTGTATTGATGAGAGAAGACACAAGAGGTCCTTTGTCTACGATCACACTACTGATACAATGGCTTCAGTAGTCTGGCTGTGGCGTCCTTGTGGTTACAGAGTATCTTTTACTGACTCTTCAACTATTTTAGGAGCACAGGAAAGAGAAGACTTGGCTTTATAGCACCTGATGAACAGATCTGTGCTGATGATAATGCCACTTCCACTCTGGAACATAGTGTCAAGTTTGTGAAACGAAACATCAGGGGAGACATTTATATACTGAAGCTTTCTCAAATAAGAGCAGCCTGAACAGCAGCTGATAGGTAAATCATGCAATATCCAGGGTGTTTGAGGGTAACAGGAATGTTGAGTCTGAATCAGAGAAGATATGTGAGGCTAAAAATAATCAATATGTGCCAATATTTGAGGGACTAAGGGTGTAAAGTGATACTCTGCACTGTGAGAAAGCATGGATTAAACTGATGGTCAAAATTTTAGAAACAGTATGACCAGTATAGCTTTCCCACAACTACTGCAAGGCAGTGAATTCTGAGCCACATGTTTTGTGTTAGTAAACACTGGTGACCTTCTGATGGCATTGTGGTGGGAAATTTTTCTGCATTGTGTAGGAAGCTGGATTAGATAATTTGTAGGTTTTCTTCCAAATATTAGATTCTATATTTCTATGTTTATTTCTGCAGGCATGCTGAGAAATTGACATGGCAATCAATGAGAGTTTTTGCTTGAATAAATATTTCAAAGTCAAGCCCATGTTACTCAGGAATTCTATTGTATCTCCTTTTTCTACCACTTTCCAAATGCTTATTTCAAAATTGAAAGAAATCCACAAGAGCAATTTCTTTCTAATTGCATAATTGCTGCATTTTGGCTTAACACTATTGGGGAGAAAATGGTTTGACATCCTGAGATTTCAGCAAAGAATTATATAATAAAGAATCTAGACTCAAATAATTGTTTACTTAATACTGGAATTTACTGAAAAACCTCAAACACTGTTTCCTCCTTACTACTGCAACATAATTAAATAATTTCACAATTAATTACTTTCAGGAGAGATAATTTGTTTTCATTAAAATATGTAAATATGCATCCCTTGCTGGCTTTTCAAAAAAATTTCTCAGTGTTGTTTTCTCACCCACTGTTGTGATGATGATTCATGATAAAGGGTTCTACCATAGGCTTCAAATCTCAGCCCTAGATCCTCCTTTATTCCTCAGCCTAAGAGAGAACTTATTCCCAACAACACAGCCTCCCCTGCCTCAGCCACCCACTGTCATATTTCAGAGCACCCTCAAAGGTTAAGGATTTCTGCCTCTATATCCTCCAGTCTTTAGTTTTGAGGCCCCGGTTTTGCTTGTGATATTGTTGATAAGGCATTAGATTCAAGGAAATTCAAAGAAGCATCCCAGTGGAGGGCTAGGGGTGGCAGGAGGGAGAGAAAACAAAACAGAGTTTACATTTTAGGTTATTTAAATAAGATTGGATTTAAAAAAAAAGGATCAAATGCAACCAAAATAATAGATATTAGATGTCTTCTATGTGCAAAGCACTGTGCATGCAGTTCTGAGACATGAAACATAAAACTAGAAGTCCCTTTGAAGGAATTTTTTTCTTGACTGAATGTGCTGGCTTATATTTATAATTCCGGCACTTTGGGAGGCTGAGGCAGAAGGATTGCTTGAGGTCAAGACCAGACCGGGCAACACAGCAAGCTCGTCTCTGCCAATTATATATATATATATGTGTGTATATATATATATATATACACACACACACACATACATATACACACACACACGTATCTGTGTATGTGTGTGTGTGTATATATACATGTAAAATTCAGGCATAGTGGTGCAGACCCATACTCCCAGCAACCTGAGAGACTGAGGTGGGAGGATCATTTGACACTTGATTTTGGCTGTACAGGCTGCACCCCAGCCTCAGTGACAGTGTGAGACTCCATCTCTAAGAAAAATTACAATAAAATAAAAAATTTTTTCTTATCAGTCCAAACATAAAATCTGCTGTTTGTGCTCTAGAGAGAATGTTCATGCAAGAAAGGGGACAAGATAAAGCAGTGTTCACACTATGAGTATCATCCTACATTTTCACTGTGATTGTCAATCCAATTTATGGAAGGGAGAGTTAAAAAGCAAAATTTATCTGGAATCATCCTTGCCTAATGAGGCATACACCATACAAAAAAGACTATACCAACTACTAAAGAACATGATAAAGGATATAATCTTGGGAAGTTCAATGGCCTAAACCAAGAGATTTGAGGTAGAATTTCAGTCCTTCTCATAGAGGGGTTACTGTCGGGCCTCTGAGCCCAAGCCAAGCCATCGCATCCCCTGTGACTTGCACGTATACGCCCAGATGGCCTGAAGTAACTGAAGAATCACAAAAGAAGTGCAAATGCCCTGCCCCGCCTTAACTGATGAAGTTCCACCACAAAAGAAGTGAAAATGGCCAGTCCTTGCCTTAAGCGATGACATTATCTTGTGAAATTCCTTTTCCTGACTCATCTTAGCTCAAAAAGCTCCCCCACTGAGCACCTTGTGACCCCCACTCCTGCCCTCCAGAGAACAACCCCCCTTTGACTGTAATTTTCCTTTACCTACCCAAATCCTATAAGACAACCCCACCCTTATCTCCCTTCGCTGACTCTCTTTTCGGACTCAGCCCACCTGCACCCAGTTGAAATAAACAGCCATGTTGCTCACACAAAGGTTGTTTGGTGGTCTCTTTACCCGGACGCCCATGACAGTTACTCCCAACAGTTGCAGGCCCTACCCATTGCACACAGTGCCTAAGTGTTTGCTCTAGCACTGGCGTCAAGATGACTTGCCAGGGAGTCTTTTCAGGATTGAAAGCTGAAGTAATAAGAGGGGAAATAGGTACAAGGCATTTGTGTTACTGTCTTTAAAGAAACATTCCAGTGTATGTAGTAGCTACAGGGTATCTCTTTTGCTAGCTAAGGGATTAATAGGCAAAGATTTTTTTTTTTTCCCCTGCAAAACTACCCTCCTACTTCTCTCTTATATTAAGGAAAGAAATGGCTTATTGGAGGGGTTTTTACTTCCTCTTAAGACAAAAACATGTGCGTTTATTTAGGTCAGAACTGTTTGGTAAACAAAATAATCTTTTTTAATAATTTATTTTTTGTATTTTTTTTTTTTTTTCCTAGGGGAGACTTTCTTCTTCCTTGATTGATAACATTTCATTGGAGAAAGTTGCTTAGGTGTTGGCTTTTCCACAATAGAATCATGTCATCTTGGTCTTTAATTTGTTGTCCCCACTAAAATAATTCTCCAAAATTGCAAGGGAACTTAGACAATTGAACACACAAAAAAGAAATAACCGCATTTAAAAATGGGTAAAAGACGTGAACAGACACTTCTCAAATGGCCAACAAACATATGAAAAAATGCTCCTGCATCACTAATCATCAGAGAAATGGAAATCAAGACCACAAGATACCATCTCACACCAGTCAGAATGGCTATTAAAAAGTCAAAAAACAACAGATGTTAGTGAGGCTGCAGAGAAAAGGAAATACTTATACACTGCTGGTGGGAATGTAAATTAGTTCAGCCACTGTGGAAAGTACTGCACACTGTTTAGAGATTTGTCAAATAACTTAAACATGGCTACATTTGTTCCAGCAATCCCATTACTGGGTATATATCCAAAAGAAAAAAAAAATCATTCTCCCAAAAGACATATACACTTATATGTTAATCACTGCACTATTCACAATAGCAAAGGCAAGAATCAACCTAGATACTCATCAACCATGGATTGGATAAAGAAAATGTGGCACAAATACACCAAGGAATATCATGTAGCCATAGAAAAGAATGAAATTCTGTCCTTTGCAGCAACGTGGATGCAGCTAGAGGCCATTATCCTAACTGAATTAATACAAGAACATAAAACCAAATATTTCATGTTCTTACTTATAAGTGGGAGCTAAACATTGGGAACTCAAGGACATGGAGATGGGAACAATAGACACTGAGGACTACTACAATGGGGAGGGAGAGAGACAAGGGTTGAAAAACTAACTGTTGGATACTATACTCAGTACTTGGATGACAGGATCATTCATACCCCAAACTGCAGTGTCATGGGTAACAAACCTGAGCATGTACCCACTGAATCTAAAATAAAAGTTGAAAAATAAAATTGCAAGCGAAGGGAAAACTGGAGCACAGATGTAATAAAATGTTATTTGGTAAAAAGATTGTAAGACTCTAAAATAAATATCATTCACATGAAGGAGTTATCAGGTATTGAAATGGCTATGTGCTACCAAAACCAATTCGTTTTAAACATTTTCTTTTTAGGAACTGACCATATTAGAGAAGGTGCAATTATGATATACGGAGCATGCTATATTTCTAAGTGCAAACAAAGTAAATCAAGACCTTTAGCTTTTCTTGCATTTTTTGGTTTACATGGAACTATTTTAAGGAGCCTACTCATTTGGTGATTTCTAATTTGTTTTTCAAGGCCCCTTTCCTGGGTTAAGCCCTCTATCTCCAGGCCTTCAAAGTGAAATGCTAGCAGACCATTAACTGCTGTGGCACTCAGAGGCCTCTCCATTAGAGCCTCTGCTTTGTTAATTAAAGAGATGCCATCAAGGCAGTAAGGGTCTGAATCATGACCTACCTTTTGAGATCCGCTTGCAAATATGTCTTGGCTGTTTTGTGTACAACTTAACTTTCAAATAAAACACAAGAAAGAATGAAAATTCCTCTCCTTCCCCAATATCTACAAGAATATATAGCATATCTGAAAATGGAATAAAGAGGAGCCTCATTTATCTCCTGTCATTAGGAAAGATAATGTGATAAGATAAATGGTTCTAGCAAAAGGAAGCTGTTTTTTTCGGTTAATTATTTGAAGGTGAATATCTCATATTATAACATACTATATGTTTCCTGTATCTTTATTCATTTTTATTGTCAAATAACATATAAAATGTGTAAAATATGACTGCACCGTTCAATAAAATATTATAAGCATATTCTCCTCTAACAAGTTCCCTTCCCTACAATGTCAAAACATAGAACAATGCCAGCAAAGCTCATCAAAATAATCACTACTCTGACTTTGAAGGTAATCACTTCTGTTTTTTACCCTTTGTGTGTGCATTTTTCAAACCACCTAGTTATGTATTTCAAAAAGAAAAAAAAAATACCATGGTAAGTTTATCAATTTCCTTGATATTTTGTTAAAGTAATCAAAGATTATGTATTTCTCTGTGTCTAAGTTTCTTCAGTAAATATGATTTTAGAATTCATTCTCGTTTCTATATAACTGTACTACATTTTTTCATTGCTATAAAGCTTCATTATTTGAATATATACAATTTATTTGTAATATCATTGATAAGCATTTTTATTGTTTTTGAGTTCTATTGCAAACACTACTCTTATGAACATTTTTGTTGGCGTTCCTTGATGTGCATGTATACATGTTATTCTAGTATATATTCCTGTTCGTGAAATTGGCTTACAGGCTAGCTACTGACAAACGGTTTTCCAAAGAGGTTATAACAATTTAGTAGTTTCCAACTGCAACATATTTTAGTCAACATTTGGTATTCTCACATTTCTTAATTTTAGCCAAACTGGAGGATAAATAGGAGTGTCATTGTGATTTAAATTACACTGCCCAGATTACTATTAAGTTGGAATAACCTTTAATATATTTACTTATCATTTGTATCTTTTGTTGAGTGTTCAAGTCTTTTGTCCATTTTTCTATTGCCTTAACTATCTCTTTTTCATCTATGTACATTATTATATTTTGGGTGAGCCCTATGTAAGTTGTATGTATTGCAATATTTATTCACATTATGTAGCTTGACATTTCCATGTCTTAAGGGTATCTTGGTAAGGTAAAGTTCTTAGCTTTAATGTAGGTGACTTTATTAATAATTTTCTGTATGTTTAGAGCTTTTTGTATATTGTTCAGAAATTTGGCATCCTGAAGTCATGCTGAGAGCTCTTATATTTTTTTTCTCAAATATCTTTGAACAGATTTTCTTATGTTATGTCTTTTGATATTTCTTATGATGTTTTCCAAAAGCATCATTGTTTCATCTTGCATATTTAGACCTACAGCCCACAAGGAAGTGATTTATGTTAATGCTATTTATTTTAATTTTTGAGGTTTTTTTTAATGTGTGGATATGTAATTTTTCTAGTGATGTTTATTGAAATTACTATTTATCTTGCTCTATCATGTTACTTTGTCAAAAAACAAAACTTCACATGCTCTTGGGTCCGTTTTTTCTGGGCATATTGTATTGCCTGTTCCTACACTAATACCACACTGTCTTTATTACCATACACCAAATTTTTTCATACTTTTTTCCTGGCATATATTGGCTTTTTTCATTCTTCATATAAATTTTAAAATCAATCTCTGAGGTTCTGAAAATAAAAGTCCTATTGGAACTTTGGAGATTTCATTTGTTTTGAAAAAAGACTAGCATCTAGATAGCATTATGCTTCCAATTCATGCTCACCCCGTTTTTCTATATTTTTAATTTCTCTCACTTGAATATTTCTTTAGTAGTAATGAGCATATTTTTGACTTATTCCTAGATATTCAAAATGTTTTGATCTACAAAAATGACATATGTATGTATAGATATTTTATTTTATTTTTTAAATTTTTATTGATATTTAGACATAAAGTTAATTTTTTGTATTTTGAGTTTCTATCAGCAACCATACCATGTTATTATATTAATTTCACTAGTTTAGATTCTTTTGGATTTTCTATATATGATACCATATAAGCTGTGAATATCATTGTGAATAATAATTTTTCATTCCCCCAATCAAAACTTTATAACATCTATTATCTATCTATTATCTATCTATCTATATATCTATCTATCTATCTATCCATCCATCCATCTATCCATCTATCCACCCATCTGTCTATCAATCTATCTTTTGCTGCCTGATGCACTGGCTAGGGTCTCCTTAGGTATGTGTTGAATAACAGTAGTGGAAATAGGCTTGCTTTTGTTAATCTCAATCAAGGCGAAAGCTTTCTACATTTCACCAGGAACTACAGGGCTTTCTTTTCCTCTTTAGGTATTCCTTATTAGGTTTAGGTAGCTTCCATCTTTTCCTTCTGTTCCTGGATTTCTGAGCCTCTTTAGCTTGACTGGATGGTAAATTTTATTAAAAACTTCTTCATCTTTCGAGGTGGCTGTTTTATTTTTCTCCCATAATCTATCAATGTAGTGAATAACATTAGTTATTTATCTAATGTTAAACCATGGTCATTTTGGTAATTATATATTTTGTCTTGCCACACTTAGTTTGCTGAATATACCTATAATAATTATTATTATTATATTTAATATTATATTACTTTAGTATAATAATAATACTTGTTATTTTTTGAGACAGAGTCTCGCTCTGTTGCCCAGGCTGGAGTGCAGTGGCGCAATCTCGGCTCACTGCAGCATCCACCTCCTGGGTTCAAGTAATGCACCTAGAATTTTTACATGCATGTTCACATCATTTTCCCATAATTTTCCTCTTTTGTACTACCCTTTTCCCGTTTTGTTATCAAGCTTATGTTAGACTTATGTAATTGGGTGGGAAGTATCCCATCTTTTTGTATAGTCTGAAGAATGTGTGTGAGATTGGAATTACTTCTCTCTTAAATGTTTGTTAGAAGCCACTTGTGAAGCCATTTATACACAGTTTTCTTTGTGATAATGTTTTTAATTACAGAGTATTTTTTTTAATGATCATAGGACTACTCATACAACTATTCTTTGTTCAGATATTCTACTTATTTTTCTAGAAATGTGTCCATTTAACTGGATTTTTAAAAATGTTTGCATAAACATTTACTCTTGAAATCTCCTAATTATCTGTTTAATAGTCAGCATTAATCTGTGGTGACTCTTCAGTCCTATATTGATTTTTATTCCTTCTTTTTGTTCCCTTGAGGCTTATCAATTATGTATTTTTGAAGAATCAACTTGTGTAAAACCAGTCTTATTATGATGGCTTTCTATTTTATAAATTTGCTCTCAGTTTTATGTTTTTAATTCACTTAGATTACTTTGCTGTTCTCTAACTTCCTGAAATGGATTCTTAGTTCCCTAAGATATAACATTTTTTGTCTTTCTGTGAGTAGGTATAAGGCTTTACTCATAGTAACCAACAAAAACTGTAAACAATGCAAATGCCCACAAATAGGAGATTGAATAAGCATGTCTTGGTATAGTAACACAATGGACTATGACTCAGCCTGAAATAAAATAAACTACTGATACTAGAAACAGCATGGATGAATCTTAGAAAAATTATGTTGAATAAGAGAAACTAGACAAAAACAGAATAGCTATGTGTTATTTTATTCACATGAGTTCAAAAACAAGTTTACTAATTCATGGTAGTAGAAATCAAAATCAAAACAATGGTTGCCCATAATGGAAATGTTTTATTTTTAATTTGGAGGTGGTTGCATGATTTTAAACATTAGTCCAAACTTGTTGAGTTATACACTTAAAGTCAGTGCCTGGCAATATAGTTATAATTATAATATAACTATATTGCCTGGCAATATAGTTAAATATTATAGTTATAATATTTACCTTCTTTATTTTATTTTACCTCGATAAAAATATTATTTAAAAAACATGAATTACATATTATGCATGTTAACGTGAGCACATAGCAGCTACACAGGTTTATGATGCTATGTGCTTGCACTTGGAACTTTTGGTTGATATTAATGCACTGCCATGTATTTTAATTTGTTATCCTTGGTCTGTGATGGAGTGGGTAACAGGAAACGAAGTATGGAAATGTAGGTGAATGAGAGAGTCAGTCTCTAAATGACTATCATATGTAAAATTAGTAGATGTTAGTAAATAAATATTTTTTGGTATGTATTTAGTAAATTACAGTTCTCACTTGCTAATATGTAGATACTTTATTGTGATCCAGGGCATATGGTTACCTAACCAAGAAGTTAGGTGAGTTGCTATCATCTCCCAATATGCACATATGAAATATAAGTTTTGTTTAACAGAAACCAAATAAAATAGCAAAGAATGCTGAATATCATGTGTCTAAAATCATTTGAAAACATCTGCTGGACTGAAAGATTTGGTTTCTAATCTGTTTGATAATTGCAACATTTTTTCTAATCTCTTTCAGATCAATAATGTTTGTGACTCAATTTCCAATTTTCTTGAATTCAGTAGGGGAAATTGTTATGCTTCATCCTGAAGTTCCCATCAGATATAATGGAAGAGTTGTTATTTTCTTTATTAGGAACTTAAGCAGGTCTATTTGCACCCAAGAGGCGAACACCTCTTAGAGGTGTTTGCGTTGGTGTCTGTGGTTACAGAGAAGATTAAAACATTTTCTTTTTTTGTTATGTATGTATTTCTTCACTTTCTAGTGCCAAGGTGACATTGTGTATAATGGCTTTACAATGTAGATTAGTACTGTTTGTGTTTGTTGGCTTGCTAGTTTGTTTGTTTTTGTTTGTTCCTTTGTTTGGGGGGTTTATTTATGTAAATGGCTCTGGGTTTGAACTTGCCTTAACAACTAGTTTCTGCAACCCTGGAGTCCAATTCTTGTTTTTAGGAAAGGAGACCAAAAACTCCCCTGCATGAAAAGTCTGTGAGTTATTTTTATTCAGTTTATACTGTGTCCCAAGTGCTGATGTGACCTTGATATTTTACAATTCTGAAACAAGCTTTCCAAGTAAGGAAACTATTGGTATGGTAACTTCTTTCACAGCCATGTACCTTGTTCACCTACCAAATTTTTGAAGGTGGAATGACACTTTGGAAGGCTTTCCTGTCTAGACCTGGGTTGATGTTAGACCTAGCTTCGAATACTGTACGTTAGATTCATTTGCTGTGAAGGCATTTCCACATGTCAGCATTTTCTATTACTTTGTCATTGACTTCTAATGCATTCCCAGAATGATTTGGGTTTTTTTTTTTTTTTTTCCTTGAGCAAAGAAGAAAAATGAAAATAGAAAAAATAAAAACCCTTGATATTCATTATTATGCAGCTTTCACTTTGCAAAACACAATTTATAGCCAAAAATCTCTTTTTCTGTATTATGTGCTACTTCAGATGTCCAATGCTAAATAGAAAGTGCCATAAAAATGTCTGTCCTCACTTGGAAAGATTCAAATACCTGACAATAATGTGAGAAATAGCTACACATGTAACCTTGGTTCCACTTTCATGGAATATTGATTCATCAATGATTCTATTCTAGCCCAGTTTTGTGGTTGTATTATTTTCAATTGTGAACTCTTGGACTCTGGTAGCCACATCTTCCTGCAGGCACTGATACTTTCTTAGCTCTTTTTAGGTTCTATCTTTCCTTCCATCTATCTCCATCCTAATTTCTCTTTGGTTCAAGTTATTTTAAGGGAGTGTTCGGAGACAAAAACCTCTGTCACAGGAAGATATGCGGGAAATCCCAGTGATTAGAAATAGAGTCCCGGGCTGCAACACAAGTTCTTTGGCTCCCATTTCAATAACACATAATTCTTAGATTTAAAAAAAAAAAAAAAAAGAGAGTGAAGGAGGCAAAGAATGTCACAGAAGAGGCAGAAAACTAGTCATTCTTTCCAAGCCATATTGAGATTCCATGCTGTCATCTTCTTTCCTAATTGTCCACACTGGAGTCTCTCCCTAAATATGCCTCTTGTTACTACTGTGCATTTGCATATAGCTACCAGAGGGACTGACCAAGCTTTCAAATTTTGCTCATAAGCCTTCAACAGTTAATCAGGACTCTTTGAATAAAGTCCAAAGTGCTTATTTTAATTTTCAGCTTCCTTCTCTAGCTAGGGTCACTACTACATGAACCTAAAACTATCTAAGTTCCATTAGCTTAACAGTTATCAATTAATGTTTATACTTTACCTTTTTTACTCATGCTGTTATATTTTATACCTAAAATGATCCCCACCTTTTAAACCTTATCCTTGTCTACTGAAAATTTTCTTATTTTTCAAGGCCCTACTTAATTACAACCTCAATTCCACATATTCTTACTCTATTTCTTCAGTCAGATACCTTTTTCTCTCCCTGGAGGAAAGAGACACAGAGAATATGTGTATCACACCATATAGGAAGCAGTGGGCATGAAGGTGAGACATTATATTAGCATTCTCTAGAGGTACAGAAGTAATTAAATAAATACATATATATATAAAGGGGAGTTAATTAAGTATTAACTCAAATGATCACAAGGTCCTACAATAGATTGTCTGAGGAGGAAGGAGGAGGAAGGAGAGCCAGTCTGAGTTCCAAAACTGAAGAATTTCAGTCTGATATTCAAGAGCAGGAAGCATCAGCACAGGAAAAAGATGTAAGCTGGGAGGCTAGACCATGCTCTTTTTCGTTTTTCTGCCTGCTTATATTCTAGCCATACTGGCAGCTAATTAGATTGTGCCCACCCACATTAAAAGTGGGTCTGCCTTTCCCAGCCCACTGACTCAAATGTGAATCTCCTTTGGCACCACTCTCATAGACACACCCAGCATCAATACTTTGTATCCTTCAATCCAATCAAGTTGACACTCAGTATTAACCATCACAAGTCTACCCCTTGTCAGCTTGAACCCATAGACATCCCCTGAGATCACACATAATCTTCAAATAAAGATAATGTAAGGTCACAATTATGCCTAACGTAATACAACTATCCTTCTTGCAACCAGAAAAGCAGCAATCCCCAACCCAAATACTGTTACATAAAGTTAACAATACTTAAACGCCCATGTGAAGTCAATAAATCTTATGTCACATGATAATGGGAAAAGGAAATAAAATGAAGATATTTTCTCAGTACAAGTTTATACGTGCACAAACATGTTTTTAACAGAAGGAGGAAATATGACAATTACAGTCCTCATTTCTGCAGTTGATCACATGGTCATAGCTGGTATTGATGACTCCCTTCTTCTATTGCCCATTTTGTATTCCCTTTGCCTTCAGCAAGCACCTCAGCAGGTCATATTTTTTTTTTCCTAGTGGAGTGACCTGAACCTTCATTCCTGAAGGGCCTGGGCCATTTGTAGTCCTGCCTGGATTTGTCTGTTGTAGTTTTCCATTGACCTTAATCACAGGGCATGGTAATACCAAGATATGCCCTAATGGATCTCCTGTATTCCATGTATACTCTTCCTTACCTCCCGTGTGGAGTAGTACACTGATTTTATCTTGATAGTCTGGGTCAATCACCCCTGCCAACACTGGGAAGATTTCCCTTCACCTCTGCCCACTGGGAAGATTTCCATTGACCTCTGTCCTTCAGGGATATCCTACAAAGGGGCTGTAGTGCTGCAGCTGTTCACTTTCTAGCAGTGCCTGCACATCATGCAGAAGCCTCTGTAAACCAGGCCCTAGTCTTCTCTTTCTCTGTCAGCTGATCAAAGGGAACTTTCCATGAGGCCATCAGTGCAGGCTGGGGGAGAAAAGGCAGGGTGGCAGGAGTGGAGACAGTGGGCATTTGAGCCACTTCTTCATGTAACTTACTTGTGCCTTCAGGACTTACTCGAGCCCAATCACATTATACCACTTCCATTTGATGATGAAATGCTGCTGTACACAACCCACTTTATGGATAGATGGGTCCGAAAGCACCCAGTTCGTGATAGGCAGTTCAGGTAGCATGGTGACATGATGACCCATAGTCAAACGTTCAGTTTCAACCAAAGCCCAGTAATAGACCAACAGCTGTCTCTCAAAAAGAGAGTAGTTATCTGCAGAAGATGGCAAGGCCTTGCTCCAAAATCTTAGAGGCCTCCACTGTGATTCACCTATGAAGGCCTGCCACTCCAAACAGCATCCCTATCTGCCATGGACACCTCAAGCACCATTTGATCTGCTGGGTCAAATGGCCCAAGTGGCAGAGGAGCTTGCACAGTGCCTGGACCTGTTGCAGGTCCAGGTCTCCTGTTTGGGAACACACTCAAAACTGGCAGCCTTTCAGGTCACTTGATAAATGGGCCAGAGTTACACACCCAAATAAGGAATGTGTTGTCTCCAAAATCCAATAGGTCCACTAGACATTGTGCCTGTTTCTTGGTTGTAGGAGGGGCCACATGCAGCAGCCTGTCTTTCACCTTAGAAGCAATATCTCAACAGACCCCACACCACTGGACCCGTAGAAATTTTACTGAGGTAGAAGTTCTCTGAATTTTAGTCAGATTTATTTCCCATCCCCAGGAACACACATATCTCAACAATAAGTCTAGTGTTTTTGCTACTTCTTGCTCACTGAATCCAATCAGCATTATGTCATCAACGTAGTGGACCAGTGTGATATCTTGCAGAAGTGAAAAGCAATCAAGTTCTCTCTGAATAAGATTATGACACAAATCCTGAGAGTTGATATACCCATTACATAAGACAGTAAAGGTATATTGCTGGCCTTGCCAGCTGAAGGTAAATTGCTTCTGGTGGCCCTTATTGACAGGAATGGAGAAAAAGGCATTCGCTAAGTCAATGACTACATACCAGGAGATGTGTTAATTTGCTAAAGCAATAAAACCACATATGGTAGAATACCTGCAATTGTAGTCACCACTTAGTTAAGCTTACAATAATCCACTGTCATTCTCCAAGATCTGTCTTTCACTGGCCAAATGGGAGCATTAAATGGAGATGTGGTGGGAATCACCACTCCTGTGTCTTTCAAGTCCTTGATGGTGGCACTAATTTCTGTAATCCCTCCAGGGATGCAATATTGTTTTAGATTTACTATTTTTCTAGGTAGAGGCAGCTCTAATTGCTTACATTTGGCCTTTCCCACCATAATAGCCCTCACCTGACCAGTCAGGGAGCCAATGTGGAGGTTCTGCCAGCTACTAAGTATGCCTATGCCAATTATGCATTTTGGCACCAGGGAAATGACCACAGGATGATTCCAGGGACACACTGGACCCACCGTAAATCAGACCAGAGCTAAAACTCCATTAATTACCTGACCTCCACAAGCCCCTACTTTAACTGTAGGACCATAATACATTTTGGGTCCCCTGGAATCAATGTCAGCTCAGAATCAGTGTTCAGTAGTCCCCAAAATGTCTAATCATTTCCCTTTCCCCACTGCACAATTACTCTGGTAAAAGGCCAGAGGGCTCCCTGGGGAAGGATGGGGGAAAGATTCACTGCATAAATTGTTGGTAATGTAGTGGGGTCCTTCCTCAAGGGGATCTGGCCCCCACTTTGTTCAAGGGGTTCTGGGTCTGTAAACTGGCTCAAGTCTGGAAATTTACTGAAGTATGTGATTCTTCATTTTTTTTTTTTTTTTTTTTTTTTGAGACGGAGTCTCGCTGTGTCGCCCAGGCTGGAGTGCAGTGGCCGGATCTCAGCTCACTGCAAGCTCCACCTCCTGGGTTTACGCCATTCTCCTGCCTCAGCCTCCCGAGTAGCTGGGACTACAGGCGCTCGCCAACTCGCCTGGCTAAGTTTTTGTATTTTTTAGTAGAGACGGGGTTTCACTGTGTTAGCCAGGATGGTCTCGATCTCCTGACCTCGTGATCCGCCCGTCTCGGCCTCCCAAAGTGCTGAGATTACAGGCTTGAGCCACCGCGCCCGGCCGATTCTTCATTTTTATAATTCAAATTAGTCTTTTGTCCTTTTGACCTAGAAGTTTTCTGCTTTATAAATTAAGTGGGAATGTTGTAGGTTTCCTATTATTTTCACTTCCAGGAACACAGTGATTAGCCTACACCAGAGCTCTACATGAGTCAGTCTATTCTGATTGCCACTTTGCCTCTGCTGTCCATTACAGTAGCTACACCCACCTTACCTTTGATGGTTGAGTGCCATCACTTGGCCTCTGCCACCTCAGAATCCAATTATCCCCACTGTATTTAAATTTTGTAGTTAAGTGACTGTGGTTCCCACTGTTAGATCTGACATACAGAGAAGAGTAATTATAGGGCTCTTCAAAGATGCAGGTGTTGCCCTCACAAATCTATTTCACAAGGCATTGGTCAGGGGTATATTTTCTGGACCCTCCCAACTGAGATGAGTAGGTTTAAAGTGACTAATCTACTCCACCATCCCAATCTCCTTAAGCCTTTGTATCGCTTCCTCTACACTAAACCAAGCAAGATCAGGCATTTCCAGCTCACTCACAGTGTGCCATCATTTAATCCACATTTCAGCTAAACAGGCAAATAAACTATTAGAAGTTTTTTTTTAACTCCCTGAGCTGCAACATTAAATGCAGAGTCCTTACTTGGTGGGCCCAAATCAATAAATTCAGTCTGATCTAACTCTATGTTCCTTCCACCATTATCCCACACCCTTAATATCCATTCCCATGCTTGTTCTCCAGATTTCGGCTTATATAAATTAGAAAACTCAAGCAGGATTTTTCAAGTGTAGTGTTCCTTCTCGTGGGTCACACTCTTAACATCACCTCTAGGGACCTGCCAGGACTTTAGTCTAGTTATAGTTCTAGAAGCAAACAGGGGTATTGGGGGTAGCTCCTGAGGAGAATCAACATTATCTTTCCTGGCAACTGACTCAGGGGAGGCCATCACTGTTGCCTCAGGTAGTGTAGGGTTTATCTCTTTAGAGAAAGGTGGAAAGGCTGATGGCAGTATGGGTCGGTGGAGCCAGGGGAGGGATGTTGCCACTACTGGGGATGGGAAAGCTGTTTCTTCTGGCCAAAAAGGTTCATCAGCATTTACAAACTCTGTGTCCCCAGCTTCATCAGGATCCTCCCACATGTCCCCATTCCAAGTTGCTGGGTCCCATTCTTCTCCAATCAATACCCTCACTTTAACAGTAGACACCTGGCAAGGCTGTGCATGCAGCTTTTGTTGCAGGTCAGCCACTCACATTATAAGAGCTTGTGTCTCTTCTTCCACAATTTCAGCTCTTTCTCTACAGCCGGTAAGACTCTCACTCAGGCCAATCTTAGCAGATTTGAGGCTCAGTATCTGCTTCTGAAGCTGGGAGATAGAATCCCTGAGTTAATCATTGTCTTTTATCACTTTGTTCACTGAACTTATGAGCAACCAACAAGCTTCATTATGTTCCTTGGTTCTCCACACAGGGGCAAAGGTATTATGTATAGAGTAACTAAACAACTTGCCTCTGACAAGTGGTGAATAGAGAGTGTCAAATGCATTTATTTTGCATAACTCTCTAAATCGTTCACACCAAGGACTATCAGTGTTCTCCATACTATTAGAAGTAGACTCTTTACCATTTTGGGGTCTAATCATATTAAGCAGCCAACTCCAGAAACTCCAAAACCAATGAAAGAACCAATCAAAGAATTCTTAATATTCTGGTCCTCTAGAATAACTTCTGGTACCAAAAATCGATATTAGTCAGGGTTCTCTAGAGGGACAAAACTAATGAAATATATATATTTCAGAAACCAAAATGACGGGGGGGGGTGTGTGTGTGTGTGTGTGTATCATTATATACACTTATACATATATATATGTGTGTGTATATATATACATATATACACTTATACATATATATACACCAAAATGATGACTTCTGATGTTAATCTCAAAATTAGAAATGTCCCCAAACATTTTTTATTCTATTTTATGTTGTGATAAATCACACGAAATGGTTGTGTTAGATAGTTTAAATGAATGTAAGTTGTGATCTATTATAAAACTCCAGTTGATCAAGTGGTCCTTGATGGGCTCAGGCTTGAAAAAGGAGACAGTTATAAAAAGACATTTTTGAGATAGTAAGGGAAATTAAATATGAACTATTTGACTATAGATAGAAGGATATTATTTCTATCTAATTGTGCCATTGTGATTAGTTAGAAGCATATCTATTTTTTTGAGATGGTTGCTGAAGTATTTATTGGCAGAGTGTTAGGAAGTGTACGTCATTATAATATATACATATGTGTGTGTATACAACTCAAAAATATTTAACAAAATCACATACTAAATCATTTATTCCCTATGACATCTTGAAAATGTTGGCTGGCACCACACCAGCTTAATGAGAATGGTACTTTAGCTACTTCGGAAAGATACCAAAAAAAAAAAAAAAAAAAAAAAAAAAAAAAAAAAAAAACCAAAAAAAAAAAAAAAAAAAAAAAAAATTTTTTCAGAGAGCTATAAAGAAAAAAAAAAAAAAAAAGACCAGTTACACCTACATTGCCAAAATGTATTTCAAACTAAAAAATACACAGACAATAAGATTTTTAGTAACCCAGAAAGTGATAATCCTTTGGGTCAGTTTTAACAAGAGAAGGCTGAGAGAGGAGTTAGACAATTGTCTGGAATTTGAAGAGTGAGTAGGAATCAAATGAACAAAGTAGGAAGCATCATTCAAAAACAGCAAAAGGGTCTAAACAGTAATGTAAATAGTCACTTGGAGAAACGACGATAATGTCAGTGTAACTTCACATTTATCCTATTAAAAAGTCCACTTTATATACAATAAAATTTATAAACTTTAGTGTACAGTTCAGCGAGGTTTCACAAATACATATTAATAATTCCCTATGGCCATCTCTCCAATCAAGAGAGAGAACATTTCCATCATTCCATAAACTCTCCTGTTCCAATGTGCATTTAATCGTCATTCTATTCTATGACCCAGGTAAATTCTAATCTCATTTTTATATTATAAATTAGTTTTTACCTTTTTGAAAAATTTGTGTAAATAAAATAATACCTGGGAGGCAGAGGTTGCAGTGAGCCAAGATTGCACCTCTGCACTCTAGCCTGGATGACAGAGCGAGACTCTGTCTTAAAAAATAATAATAAAATAAAACATAAGATTTTTTGTGTCTAGATTTCATTTTTCTAATTTCTCTTGTGATTTTTTAGAATTATGTTATTTGGAAGTGTTTGATTTCAAAATATTTTAGATTTCCTAGTTTATGGTTATTAAATCTTTTTTAAATTTAATTATTTTATGGTCACAGAACATACTCTGTAAGGTTTCCATTTTATGAAATTATGCTAATTTTATAGCCAAATCTATGACTTATCTTGGGGAGTATTCCCTGTATATTTGAAAAGAATGTGTATGTTGCAGTTGTTATGGTGATATTTTGTAAATGTCAATTAGCTCAATTCGTTTGATAGTGTTAAGGTTTTCTATATCCTTATATTTTGTCTATTTTTCTCTACCAGTTTCTGCAAAAAAGAGTGTTGAAGGCTTTAATTATTTTGTCTGTCTCCTATTAGTTCTCTGTGTTTATTCGTTGCATTTGAAACCCTGTTTTAATAGGTACCCATACCTTCATGATTACTATCTCTTTATCATGAATTGTCCTACTTATCTTTATGAAACACCCCTCTTGATCTCTAGTAAACAGTCTCTCATGTCTTTCCTGTAGTCTACTTAGTGTGATATTAATTTAGCCATGTCAATTTTATTACGATCACTATTTGTATGGTATTTTTTTTTTCATCCTTTCTCTTTTCACGTATGTGTGCCTTACTTTACCCTCTTTGGGTCTTTACATATACCATGTAGTTGGATCTTGTATTTTTAGTCAATACAATAATCTCTTCCTTTTAATTTTAGAGTGTTTAATTCATTTGCATTTAATATGCTTACTAATATGTTTGATTTTATGTAGATTTGCCCCTTCTCACTTTTTCATGTGTTTATGTTACTCATTTACTGACCTTGTTTTGGGTTAATTGACTTTTCTTTCAATATATTTTACATTTGGGGGGCTGCATATTGTTTCTTGGACATATTCTTTTTGTTTGCTTACTTATATTTCAACCACTTAAAAATTTTCAAACATCATTCTTAGTTCCTGGGCCATACAAAAGCTAGTGGGAGGCCAGATTTGGCCCATAAGCAATAATTTGTTGACTTAAACTCATGTGGTAAGAATAAGCATCTTTAATTTATGAAACCTGTTTATAGTCAATATTGTACCACTTTATGCTTAACATTTTTTACTTCATGCTTTTCATTCAGCACACCTCATATTACATTTTACAAATGTAATAATGTTCTACTAAGTTTCCAATTACCTGCTCCCTCTTTATGTATAGCCCTTTATAATCTTGATGTCATATCAATCATCACATTTGTTGGCATATAGTTATTTTGTCCCATATCTATGTATCCATCTACATAAATGAGGACTAGCAAATAAGCATATGATTCAAAAAATAATATATTTCTATTATCTTAATTTCCTTAATAAACATATATGAACAATGTCACACAACACTTAGTAAGCATATTTTGTACCATGTATAAATAAGCAAATATGCAAAATATGCTTACTAAGTGTCGTGTGACATTGTTCATATACTTATATGTTAAGGAAATTAAAAGAATAAAAAAATATTATTTTTTGAATCATATGTTATTTACTATTCATTTCTCCAGATATGGGTTTCCATCTGATGGTATTCTCTTTAGCCTGATCAACTTTATTTTACTGTTTATTTTATTTAGTCTGTTGGCAATACATGCTATTTTCATTTATATAAAAAACTTTTAATTTTTCCTTTTATTTTTAAAGAAAATTTTTCCTGCATATAATTCTGAATTGACAGATTTTCTCCCCCATTTCAGTACCTTAAAGATATGATTGTGTGGTCCTCTATCTTCCATCATTTTTATGAGAAATACTCATATGTATCATTATTCCAGTCATACGTACTGGTGTATATGTACAAGTCATATCTACTAGTATTCTCCTGTATGTAATATGCCATTTTTCTCTGGCTACTTTCAAGAATATATCCTCATGTTTGGCTTAAACCAGTTTAACTGATGTGCCTAAGTGTGTGAGTCAGGAATGTTGGGGAATACATGTTTTGTATTTAATCTGCTTGGGGTTTGATGAAACTGTTGGGTCTGTGAGTCTGTTTTACCAAATTTTTTATTAAACAATTTCTGCCAATATTTTTCTCTTCTTTTACTGGGGCTCTCATCATAAAATTTAGATTGCAATATTGACAATAAGATATAATTCTGTTTATTTTTTTAATTAAGAAGTTTATTTTGGCATAATTATAGATCTACATGTATTTTTAAGAAACATTACAGATAAATCCTATTTACCTTTTACCCAGGTCTCCCCAGTGGTAATGTCTTTTAAAACTATAACACAAAGTCACAACCAGGAAAGTAACATTGATATAGTCAAGATACAGTATGTTTTCATTACCACAACGAACCTTCATGGTGCCTTTTCATAGCCACACCCACTACACCTCCTATTTTTACTTCTGGCAACCATTAATCTATTCTCATTTCTTTATGTAATTTTAGAAATTTTATATAAATGAAATTACACAATATCTACCATTTTGAGATTGACTTTTTTCAGTTTGTGTAATTTTTTTGGAGATTCATCTAAGTTATTGAGTGCAGTAAGAGTTCATTCTTTTTCATTGCTGAGTAATTTTCTGTGGTAGGGAGGTAATACAGTTTGTTTAAACATTCACCTGTTGAAAGACTTATGAATTGTTTATACTTTTTGGCAATTAAAAATAAAGCAACTTTAAAAATTCATGTACATTGTATATGTATGGGTGTGTTTGTGTGAACAGAAAGTTTTATTTCTCTAGATAAATATTTAGAAGTGCAATTGTTGGGTTTTGTATAGTTATTGCGTGTTTAATGTTTTAAGAAATGCCAACTCTTCCAGAGTGTCTATTTAGTTTTATATTACCAAAATATTAGTGAGACAATTCCTTCATACCCTCACCAGCATTTGGTATTCTCATTATTTTTTATTTTAACCATTAGGAAAGGTCTCTGGTGGTATTGTAGTTTTAATTTACACTTTCCTAATGGTTAATGACCTTGCACATCTTTCTGTTTGTCGTCGTCGTCGTGGTTGTTGTTGTTGTTGTTGAAGCAGAGTCTTGCTCTGTCACCCAGGCTGGAGTGCAGTGGTGCAATCATGGCTCACTGCAGCTTCAACCTCCCAGGCACAAGCAATTCTCCAAAGTCAGCCTCCTGAGAAGTGTGGACCACAGGCCACATGAAACTATTGGGCATAGTTTTTTTTTTTTAATTTTTTTTGTAGAGAGAGAGTGTCACTGTGTCATCCAGTCTGGTCTTGAACTCCTGTATTCAAGCAATTCTCTTGCCTCATCTTCCCAAAGTGCTGGGTTTATAGCACCTGGCCTGTTTGTTATCTTTATATCATATTTGGTAAAATGTCTCTTCATGCTATTTGGCTATTTTTTATAATTGAATTTTTTAACTGTTAAATTTTGAGTTGTTTACGTATTCTTGGTACTAGTCCTTTGTCAAATGTGTAGTTAGCAAATATTTTCTCCCATTTTGTAGCTTGATTTCATTTTAATCCTTTTTATAAAAAATTTTATTTTAAGTTCTGGGATACATGTGAAGAATGTGCAGGTTTGTTACATGGGTATACATGTGCCAAGGTGGTTTTCTGCACCTATCAACTCATCTAGGTTTTAAGCCTTGCATGCATTTGGTATTTGTCCTAAACCTCTCCCTCCAAACCTCTCCCTCCACTTGCCCCCCACCCTCTGACAGGCCTTGGTGTGTGATGTTCCCCTCCAAGTGTCCAGATGTTCTCATTGTTCAACTCCCACTTATGAGTGAGAATATATGGTGTTTGGTTTTCTGTTCCTGTGTTTTCTGAGAATGATGGTTTCCAGCTTCATCCATGTCCCTACAAAGAACATGAACTCATTCTTTTTTATGGCTGCATAATATTCCATGTTGTATCTGTGCCATGTTTTCTTTATCCAGTCTATCATTGATGGGCATTTGCATTGGTTTCAAGTCTTTGCTATTGTAAGTAGTACTGCAATAAACATACACGTGCACGTGTCTTTATAGTAGAATGATTTATAACCCTTTGGGTATATACCCAGTAATGGGATAGCAGGGTCAAATGGTATTTCCAGTTCTAGGTCCTCGAGGAATTGCCACACTGTCTTCTACAATGGTTGAACTAATTTACACTCCCCCCAACAGTGTAAAAACATTCCTATTTCTCCACAGCCTCTCCAGCATCTGTTGTTTCCTGACTTTTTAATGATCGCCATTCCAACTGGTGTGAGATGGTATCTCACTGTGGTTTTGATTTGCATTTCTCTAATGACCAGTGATGAACTTTTTTTCTTCTGTTTGTTGGCCATATAAATGTCTTCTTTTGAGAAGTGTCTGTTCATATCCTTTCCCCACTTTTTGATGAGGTTTTTTTTTCTTCTTGTAAATTTAAGTCCTTGTAGATTCTGGATACTAGACCTTTGTCAGATGGATAGATTGCAAAAATTTTCTTCCATTCTGTAGGTCACCTGTTCACTCTGATGATCATTTCTTTTGCTGTACAGAAGCTCTTTAGTTTAATTAGATCCCATTTGCCAATTGTGGCTTTTGTTGCAATTGCTTTTGGTGTTTTAGTCATGAAGTCTTTGCCCATGCCTATGTCCTGAATGGTATTGCCTAGGTTTTCTTCTAGGGTTTTTATGGTTTTAGGTTTTACATTTAAGTCTTTAATCCATCCCTTTATTTTGAGACTGTGTGTGTCTTTGCACATGAGATCGGCCTCCTGAATACAGCACACCAATGGGGCTTGATTGTATCAAATTTGCCAGTCTGTGTCTTTTAATTGTGGCATTTAGCCCATTTACATTTAAGGTTAATATTGTTATATGTGAATTTGATCCTGTCATCATGACGTTAGCTGGTTATTTTGCACATTGATGCAGTTTCTTGATAGTGTCATTGGTCTTTATATTCTGGTGTTTTGCAGTGGCTGCTACTGGTTTTTCCTTTCCATATTCAGTGCTTCCTTTAGGAGCTCTTGTAAGGCAGGCCTGGTGGTGACAAAATCCTTCAACATTTGCTTGTCTGGAAATGATTTTATTTCTCCTTCACTAATGAAGCTTAGTTTGGCTGGATATGAAATGCTGACTTGAAAATTCTTTCCTTTAAGAATGTTGAATATTGGCCCCCACTTGCTTCTGGCTTGTAGGGTTTCTGCAGAGAGATCCACTGTTAGTCTGATGGGCTTCCTTTTGGAGGTAACCTGACCTTTCTCTCTGGCTGCCATTAACATTTTTTCCTGTGTTTCAACCTTGGAGAATCTGATGATTATGTCTCTTGGGGTTGCTCTTCTCAACCTTAGTGGTGTTCTCTGTATTTCCTGAATTTGAATGTTGGCTTGTCTTGCTAGGTTGGGGAAGTTCTCCTGGATAATATCCTGAAGTGTGTTTTCCAACTTGGTTGCATTCTCACCATCACTTTCATGTACACCAATCAATCGTAGGTTTGGTCTTTTCATACAGTCCCATATTTCTTGGAGGCTTTGTTCATTCCTTTTCACTCTTTTTTCTGTAATCTTGTCTTCATACCTTATTTCAGTAAGTTGATCTTTAATCTCTGATATCCTTTCTTCCACTTGATCAATTCAGCTATTGATACTTGTGTATGCTTCACAAAGTTCTTGTGCTGGGTTTTTCAGCTCCATCAGGTCATTTATGTCCCTCTCTAAAATGGTCATTCTAGTTATCAGTCCCTGTAACCTTTTATCTAGGTTTTTAGCTTCCTTGTATTGGGTTAGAACATGCTCCCTTAGCTTAGAAGAGTTTATTACCCACCTTCTGAAGCCTACTTCTGTCAATTCATCAATCTCATTCTCCATCCAGTTTTGTGTCCTTGCTGGAGTGGAGTTGTGATCATTTGCAGAACAAGAGGTATTCTGGTTTTGGGAATTTTCAGCATTTTTGAATTGGTTTTTCTTCATTGTTGTCAATTTATCTACCTTTGATCTTTGAGGCTGATGACCTTTGCATGAGGTCCTTTTGTGGGGGGTCCTTTTTGTTGATGTTGACGTTGTTGCTTCTGTTTGTTAGTTTTTCTACTCACGATCAGGCCCCTCTGCTGTAGGTCTGCTGGAGTTTGCTGGAGGTTCACTTCAGACCCTGTTTGCCTGGGTATCACCAGTAAAGGCTGCAGAGTAGCAAAGATTGCTGCCTGCTCCTACCTCTGGAAGCTTCATCCCAGAGGGGCACTGGCCTGATGCCATTCATAGCTCTCCTGTATGAAGTGTCTGTCGACCCCTGCTGGAAGGTCTCTCCCAGTTGAGAAGCACGGGTGTCAGGGACCCACTTGAGGAGGTAGTCTGTCCCTTAGCAGAGCTTGAGTGTGCTGTGCTAGGAGAATCCTCTTTGTCAGGATCAACTGCTCTCTTCAGAGCCAGCAGACAGGGCAGTTTAAGTGTGCTGAAGCTGTGCCCACAGCTGTCCCTTCCCCGAGGTGCTCTGTCCCAGGGAGATGGAAGTTTTATCTGTTAGCCTCTGACTGGAGCTGCTGGCTTTCTTTCAGAGATGCCCTGGTCAGTGAGGAGGAATCTAGTGAGATAGTCTGGCCAGTGCCATTTTGCCATGCTGTGGTCCACCCAGTCCAAACCTTCCGGCCTCCTTAGCACTGTCACAGGAAAACTGGCTACTAAGCCTCAGTAATGGTGGACGTCCCTCCCACCACTACGCTCCATCGTCCCAGGTCGACATCAGATTGCTGTGCTGGCAGTGAGAATTTTAAGCCAGTGGTTGTTAGCTTGCTGGGCTCCATTGGAGTGGGACCGGCTGAGCGAGACCACTTGGCTCCCTGGCTTAAACCCCCTTTCCAGGGGAATGAACGATTCTGTCTCACTGGGGTATGAAAAACACTCCTGCAGGTAGCTCAGTGTCTGCCCAAACAGCAGCCTAATTTTGTGATTGAAACCCAGGGCCCTGGTGGTATAGGCACATGAGAGAATCTCCTGATCTGTGGATTGCAAAAACCATGGGAAAAGTGTAGTATCCGGGTGGGGTAGCGCAGTCCCTCATGGCTTCCCCTGTCCAGGTGAGGGAGGTCTTCGGGACTCCTTGCACTTCCTGGGTGAGGTGATGCCCCACCCAGCTTCTGCTCACCCTCCGTTGGCTGCTCCCACTGCATACCCAGTCTCAATGAGATGAACTAGGTACTTCCGTTGGAAATGCAGAAATCACCTGCCTTTTGCATTAGTCTCCCTGGGCACTGCAGATCAGAGCTGTTACTATTTGACCATCTTGCCAGATCCCTTTTTTATCCTCTTAACAGGGTATTTGTAGCACAAAATATGTTAATTTTAATTAGATCTAGTTTATGATTTTTTCCTGATAGGTGTTTTTGGTATCAAGTTAAATAAGTCTTTGACTTACCTTAAATTCTGAAAATTTTCTCCTATATATTTTGTAAACATATATTTTTGTTTTATGCTTTACATTTTCTGTGACTTATTTTGAGTAAAATTTTGTATATAACATAATACTTATGTCACAGTTTTATGTTATCATCTGGTATTTTTCTTCTTCTTCTTTTTTTCAGTATTAGATCTAATTGCTCCAAGCAACATTTGCCTAAAATGCTCTGTATTCCATGGAATTGAGCGCCTTTGTCAAAATTCAGTTAGGCATATTTTGAGCATTTATTTTTGGGTTCTCTATTCTGCTCCATGGATCTGGGGTGTCTGTTCCATAGATTAATGTGTTAACTCATCCATCAATACTACATAATCTTGATTAACATAGCCATATAATAAGTATTGAAAATGAGTAGACAGATTCCTTCTGTCTTTTTTTCCCACAAAATCGATTCAACTATTCTAGTTCCTTAGTTTTTCCTATAAATTTTAGAATTATCTTATATATATATCTATAAAAGTCTTGGTTGGATTTTGATATAAATTGCATTAAATTTATACATCAATTTGAGAATAATTGACATTTTTACTATGCTGAATCTTCCAATTCATGAACATGGTATGTCTCCATATTTAGACAGCCTTGGTTTTGGGGCTTTCTTAATAAACATTTTGTAATTTTAAGTATTCAGGCTCTATATTTTTTTTGTAAATTTATATCTAAGTATTTTATTTTTGAGACAGTAAATGTTATATTATTAGTTCTGATGTTCAATGCTATATAAAGAAATACAATTGACTTTTGTATGCTATAATTTTCTTGTATCCTGTAACCTTGATGTGCTCACTTAATGGTTCCATAAGGTTTTATTTTTGGTAGATTTCTCAGGATTGTCTGTGGATAACCATTCATCTTGCAATTATGAATTTTCTTCCTTTTTAAGTTGTATGTACTCTCTCACTCATTCTTTCCCTCTCTCTTTCTCTGCTTCATTGCACTAACTATAACTTTCTAGTAGTATGTTAAATAGGAATGGTGACATGAACTTCCATTCTTGTTCTCATTTTGTACATTTTTAAAAATTATTCTTCATGTTCTTTTGTTTGTATAGTTTCTTTTTTCCAACTTTAATTTCACTGACCATATCTTTTGTCACCATAATCTGTTGTTACATTCTCAATTGGATTTTTTTATATCACTTATTCTAACTTTTAGACCTACAGTTTTCATTGTTTTTATAGTTTTTATGTTTATTCTCTCACTAAGACCCCATTTTAAGTACTTGAATATATTTATAATAGGTGTTATAAAGTCATTTGTTGAACTATACTGGGGTTAATTACTATCAATTACTTTTTTCCCCCTGACTCTGGGTTACATTTTATTGCTTTCTTTTTCTTCTTATTTCTTTACTTTTCTTTGAATATCCAGTTTATTTTTTTTAAATACTGGACATTGTACATACTACATCTAGTGACTTTGGATTCTGAATCCTCCTTTTAAGAGTGTTGTTACTTGTGCTCTCAGAGAATTAATTCAGCTAGACTCAAACTCAAAACAGTTATGTTCCCTGTGGCAGTCAACAGCCAAAGTGTAGTCTTTGTTTTTCAGATACTGGTTTTGACTGGGCTTCCTGGACCCTCCACTTTACAAGCATAGTTATGGAGTTGACTAAGGATTTAATGCTCCTCTCTATGACTCACTTTTCTATTTTCCTCTCATTTTCCAGATGAACATTTTGTTTTAAATTTTATCCTTTGTCTCTTCAAGCTTCCTCATATTGCACGGACTGGAGAGTGCCCTCAGTTGAAACTTCATGTATTATAGATCTCAGCTGAAAACAATTGACATCTTTCAAGACTTGACACCACTATAGTCTCTGCTTGTTTTCTTCTCTCTTCTGTGCCTTCCGATACTTATTTTTAATAAAAAATTGTATAATTATTTGCTGGAGTTTGAGCCAAATGTAAACTTCTCTGCTAACGCAATTAGTTAAATTAGCTTAATTTTAAATATCTTATTTTTAATTTTTTTAGTTTTTTGGTAGGCATACCTCCTGGAGTGTTCTGCTCTATAAAACTTTTTTTTTTTTTAACTTTTTCTAAGGTACCCTTTTCTATGGATTACATTTCAGTCTCTTTCTCCCTTTACTCATTCATTATGACAGAGGGAATCCTCCAATAGCATTTTTCTAGAAACTATTTTTTTGTAAACTTGGAGGTTCACCAAAAATTCTTTTATTTTGTCATACATGTTTGATATCTACTTGAATACAGATGACATTATTTTATATTTTATTTTCCACTCTAATTTCTTTTGACTGTTTCTCATTTTACAAATTTCAATTTTTTTTTCTTTTCTACTCTGTTCTTGACTGCTCTTTATTTTACTATTTTTTTGGTTCCTTTTCTATTGAAGAGTTTTTTTCAAATATCTAGTTATCTTTAAATAAATATTTATATCTAAGAGCAAGATAAAAAAATTGTTTGGAAGCTCTGTCTAGAGGCTGACGGAGGTTTACTAAGAGCCTTACCCTAAGGCTATTGGCAATGGATTTGTCCATTTTATTGGAGAACCCACAAAAGGCAGTATCTATATTTACTCGTCCGTTGAAGAAATCTTCAATTACCTACAATTGGTAAGAAATTGATGGTGGCCAGTGTTCTGATACCCAAGTGAAAGAATAAAACAAGGAGATTAAACAATCTAAGAAACAGATTTTCACTTACTGCCCCTTGCTTGGTTAGCAACCCAACCTCCAAATTCCAGATTCTAATTCATACTGACATCTCTCATCTGTTATCTCCTCTCATGTAATCTTTTCTTATATGAGTTTATATCATTTTTAATTCCTCTTCTGTTTCTCTTCCCTTTTTTTTTTTTTTTTTTTTCTTCTGAGACCAGCTCTCACTCTGTCACCCAGGTTTGAGTGCAATAACACAATCATAGGTCACTACAGCCTGGATCTCCTGGCTGTAGTGATCCTCCTATCTTAGCCTCCCAAGTAGCTAGGATTACAGGCATATACCATGCCCAGCTAGTTTATTTTTTATTTTTTGTACAGTCAAGGTCTTGCTATGTTGCCCAGTGGATCTGCAACTCCTCAGCTCAAGCTATCATCTTGTCTTGGCCTCCCATAGTGCTGGAATTACAGGCATGAGCTACCATGCCCACCTTTTCAATTTTCTTGAGAACAAAAAATATATTCAAACCTCAATTTTTAATTAGAATAAAAAGTCAATTTAAATTTGATTTAATTTTAACATTCTGAATAATTTTTATTACTTTGAATTTAAATGTTAGTATGAAATCATATTTAAGCCAAATATCTAATTTAACTTAAACCTAATATAATCAAAATTTAGAATTTGAGCATAATTAAAACTTTTCTGTATTAATGACAGAATGTTAAAGATAACACTTGAAAAAATACTGTCATTCAAAACCTTTGTTAAAGAAAATTATGTATGTGATAATCGTTAAAATAATTCTTCCATCTGGCATATTTGGCAAATTTATTTTTTGGTAATTTGCCTTTAATTGGCTAGGCTTTTAGGGTTGTCATTTTTTTGTCAATTATTTTGTATCTATAGGAAAAGCTGAAAGGAGAAGGTGTATGGGTTGTTCCTCACTCCTCATTTGGAATTCAGGATAGAAAACCTGGTTCTATAATTCTTGCCAGTACAGAACTGCTCCAAGAAGCAAAAACAAGCTGAAGAATATGGTTGAGGTAGCAGTACCTAATATCTTGTGATTCTCTTCGCTTCTGTGTGATGTAGAAAGGATCCATAATTTCCGGCATATTTTATAGAAGACATAAGGAGGGTGATGATACCAGTATGGCAAGAAGCAAGGTGGACTCACCATAGAAATGATAGGAAGGTAATCAGCACTAGGATATGAATGAAGGTTCTTTTCAGGAATCGGAGTGACTTCCAACTAAAGACAAAGCTGAGGCTGCCACAGGGCAATGAGATAAGAACAGGAGGCTCTATCTGAAAGAAGAGAGATCAGGTTTGGGCCGCAGACTTCACAGCTTGTGACCCAAGTTTGGGCCCATATTTCACACATCTGGATGTCATCTAGGGGAGAACTGGGAGAAAAGGTTGAAAATATATAAAAACTGAGCATAGTTTCAAAGGAAACTGAGTTCTATATATTCATTTATTGATTCATTCATTGAAGCATTTATTCATCCAAGAAACATGTTATCAAGTGGCTACAGCATAATAGACATCATTCTAGGCACTAGAGAACAAGAAAAATCCACCCTCTCCTGAAACTTCCTTATCTGAAAGACATTGATTAGGCCAGAAATGACTAAGATGATTGTTATGTGTTAGTTATTCCTTGGGCTACATGGCAGGTAGAGTTTTGACAGGAAGTTTAGACGGGTTAGAGAAAATAAACCAGGTCTTTTTGCATTTTCTGTTGCAGCGTTTTATCTACTATAATTATACCAGAGTTCATATTTTATAGTTATTTGAAGGAAACAGGATTGCTTCATTCATTTATTTATTTAACTATTATACAGAGTTCCAAAGTATCTATGATGGGCCAAGCACTATTCTCATGCAGAAGATACAACAGTAGACAATCACATATTTTTATCTATTTTACTTAACACATGATACACATTCAATATTTGGAAAACAAAAATATCAGAAGTAATGATTTTTGCCCTACTGACCATACTAGTTTTTGTAGAAGGCAACAAAGTATTTTGGGGTCCCTTCACCATCAGTCAACAATAGCAATTTATATAGGACCTCCATGGTTCCAGAGTGTAAGGTCTTCCATGTTTTCTCTGACACCTATGCGATCCATCCCACTGTAGGATGTGCCAGGAAAGAAAGGAATTTTAGTATCTGGCAACCTGTTTCCCACTCTGACCCATGTATAATAACATCCAGTGAACACTTGTATTTAGTTTGGATATATCATAATTATATGATATGTCTGGTATACCTAAATGCATGTATAGGATGTATCATAATTATCTGATATATCTAAATGCATGTGCCTAGTTTGTCTTAGGAATTCTTAGTTTTCAAGTTTATATACTTTTTGGGAAAACTGCTGGGTTACAAAAGCTACTGAAAATACTGACATTAAATCAATTAGGAGACAAATTAGAAAAATATTCAGGTGTAGGACATAAACTGATCCCTTGAGATATGACCAATTATTTAAATCACAATTATGTCAGTTTTTATGGACACTTGATTAGTTGGTGAATCATTCACTTATCACAACTTTATTTAAAACCTACTCTGTTCATAACACTGAAATTCTGTAAATGCATTAAGAAATACTTAAATTTTTAAATTTACCAAATTGTGTAATAATAATTGGCATCAGGTTATTATTTAATTATTTTCTGTTTTTTTTTTTTTTTTTCCAAATCTGTAGGGTACCCAATTGCTTTCTTAATTCTGGTATTCTTGGATTTAATAGAAAAGTTTCGAGGTATCTTGGCTTACTTCCTTTATTGTATTTTTAGTACTCTTGTCGTTTCCATTCTCAGATTTTATCTTTTCAGACTAATGCCTTTCCCTTTAGAGTATATTTTAGTTTACTAAATTAACTTTTAATGGAAATTCTGAAGTGGTTACCTTATCATTTTTCACTTCTCTTTTTGTCTTCTCTTTCCTTTTCTTCCTCTTTCTCCTCAAGTGTACTTCCACCTTGGGAGAATTCGTAGGCTCTGGCCATGCTGCAGTTTACATCTGTCACTAGTACTGCAGCCTCCAGCAACTTTTTATTAAAGCCAGTGATGTAGTGGGCACTTTGGCCAAAGCTGTCCACATGATGGATAGGACCACGTCTCCAGGGGCCTTTCCCTTGCAATGAGATGAGATTGGCTGATGTTGGGAGATGAAGCCTTTCCCCTCTAGGTCAGTGCCTGCAATCCATTCCAAGTCAGACGGGAGAGGAAGTTATTACCAGCCAGTGGCTGTTTCCTGGTCACTGGGAATTCTATGACTGGGAGAGCCTCATCCCTCTTTTCTCTCTACGAGACCACAGCTCCTATCATCTAATGCTAGCCACCATGGTATCTGTCTCAGAGGAGATGCCCTGGGCAAAATGAACTGGAGTCAATTAACTAAATCTTGACCTGCAGTGGAAAGTGAGGCAGATAATTATACTCTTTGGTTTCCCTAGGTATAAAATATAGTACCAACATTTCCTTCCAGAAAGATTTATAGCTATCTAAACTGGAGAAGTGTAACACTGAACCCAGAAATAAGTGAGGATGGCACCACAGTAGTAGGAAAAGAGAATCACAAACCCCATGTACTTTATTCCACATACACAGATGTGGAACCACTCTCAAGTAAATAATTCTTACTCTATTTTTTACATAAAAGCAAATAAAATAATAGTCATGGAGCACTTACTACATTCTGGGAAGTTTATATCTGTATTGTCTCACTTAATGATGGAAATATCAATATTAGCTAATGGTAAGAGTGTTCACCATGTACAGGGGTCTCCAAAATGCTTTATATTTATTACTTCATTTTATCCTTGTGGGTGTCCTGTGACATGTTTTTGTTTTATTATGTTCCCCATTTAACAGATAAATACTCTGATTGTAAAAGAGGTTGAGAAATCTGAAAGAAAATGAGAAAAGTGAGGTTTAAGGAACCTGAGCAAATCGTTCAAGGCCATTCTCAATGCTGTACAATATCAAAACTAATGGTTTTGCTACTATAACCAAAGCTCCAAGTGTATTAGGAGCTACAGTTTGCAAGCAGAATGAACATAAAGAAATATCAAAAAAAAAGTATAGATAATGATAACAGAGCACAACAGAAAGCAGGAGATTCCTAATCCTAGAGCTTTTTCTTGGGAAGCACATAGTTACTGGGAGCATTATTCTGTTGGAGTGCAGTAGGATAACTGATATTCATGATGTTGACCCTGAGGTACCCAGACATGGTTAATTTTATTTCAATATACAATTGGATCAAGAAAGATAGAAAGATTGTAAACAAAATTTGCATGAAGAAAAGTTTTGTCCTGTATCTCTATAAACTGAATTCATATGCTGAGGAATTTTTCACAGAGGGAATATTTAAAGGTAACTGTAATCCTACAGTACATTTTACAGAATGTTCAAGTACTGCTTAAATTTATGATTTACATAGGTGAATTTTCAGGGAAGTTTGGACTCTCTAAAATACACACCACCTGACCATGCTATAGTGTATTGTTACTTTTAACCGCTGTGTTGCTCATTATAAATAGGACATGGTTATGTCAGAGATTAAGATAATTTCTATTTTCCCCATAAGAAATCGGCCTACACAAAGGTGTGCAACATTGCCCCAACCATATTGTACCCCTGATTTCCTCCGAAATGAATGTCATGGTCACCATTGTGAACACAATGTGTCATAAATCTTCTTGAAATTAGGAGGCACTCAGAAAATGCTTGTGGAACAAATTCTTTGATGAGTAGTACATAGATAGTCACACCTTGCCTTCCTTGTTACTAAGAGTTCTCTTTGGCTGAACTCTTGACCAAAGGCCAGAGGGCAGATGTGATGATTGTAAAACTCCTGAACTGGGTCTCATTAGCAGTTTGGCCTCACTGATGGAGTAAGATTACCAAGGACAATTACTGTGATCCAAGCTGCAGTCTGGTTGTCCATGCCCAGAAAAGCAGTGTATATGTTGAGAAACAATATAATCCTGGGTCTCCGGAAACTCATCACCACTGATGGAAATATTGACATAAATGAAATTTAGGTATTTTAGCCAAGTAGACATGTAGCTTACTAAAAACATTTTATAGTTGAAAAAATATTCCCTATGATATTACAATAATTTAGTGTTACTTTCATGAATAGTTATATTATTTCCATGATGGCTACAGTTTTAATTACTACATTTCCAGCTAGTCAAGAAAAAGTCTGAGAGGAAAGTGGCTGTAGTATACTCTTGACATTACATTTTCCACACAAGCATTTAAATACGTTTTTGAAAATTTCCTAAAGATGCAATGAGTTGGTTATATCTCATTCACTTTTTGCAATACATAGAAGCCTGATTCTGTGTTCAGGTCTTTAAATCTATGATAAAATAACCTTATTTAAATTAAGTGCTTTATTAGAGATAAATAATTTTAATTATCAGTTGTAAAAATGACCTGTTCAGTCTCCATCAAAACATCATAAACATTTATAAGGAATCGTCAGAATTCCAGGACAATGACAGTCTAATCAGTATTAGGTTTACTTAGCCCACACCTCCAATGGAAGCATAAACTCAGTTTTAAGAATACTGTATTTCCTCCAATCTCCTAATTGGGGGAGAAAAGAAAATACTTCATTGTACTTACTGTTCTCTCAGTGCAGTCATCCTTTGCTGTTTTGTCTTTTCATATTTTGGTAAAAATAAAATATTGGAACATTCAAATACATTATCTGTGTTACGTTTCTAGAGGCTTACTATTTATTTCAAGCCTTTTTGTCCTTCTGAAGCATGAAAGCACATTTGTAAACATTTTCATAGATAAGTACTCTTTAATATTAAAATGTCTCCTATAGTTTCCTGTGACTTCCAATTCTTTTAGTCACTGAACAACCTCATAATATAAGGTCAGAGCTATTATCATGAAAGACAGACAACAAGAGCTCCTCTTGCTTTACTTACTCTTACTCAACCACACCTATGGCCACTTAGGAGAGTTCCCTTAGGACCAGTTAACAGAGAAGGCAAAACCACAGGCCTAGTTTACAGATGCATCTTGAGTATACAGATGGTACAACATCAACAGCAGAAGTGAGTGACTACTGCATTTCAGGTCCAATCAAGGAGTGGCTCAGAAAGACAGTGATGCAGGAAAATTCTCCTTCCTGGTAGATCTTTAGACAATGAATCAGATTGTCCACTTTTTATGAAAGGAGAGGTGGTTAGAGGTATAATCTATGTTCATTAATAAGCAGTGATTAGGCAGCTGGCCAGCTCCTTAGAGATTTGGAAAGAATAAGATGGAAAGATTAGTGATGAGAAAGTTCATCAGAGATGTGTGGACATATGCAGCAAACTAGACAGAAAAGATAAAGATACTTCTATCTCATGTAAGTAAATGCCCTCCTTAGAGCATCAATTACACAGGGATGTCTCAATAGTTATGAATATAATGATTCATCCTGTGGACGTTAATCAGTAGATTTCCAGAACTATCTCATTTGTTCAATAAGTCAAAGTGGAAAGAGCTCGTTGCCACAGATGGAGACTATGTATGGACTCAAAAATATGCATATTCTGTCATCTAGAGTGATCTGAATACCACCACTGCTGTTAACTACCCAATGTTAATGACTGACACTGAGTTCCTGACACAGTACCATTTCCCCTGAAAGGTGAGCCAACCATTCAGTGGCAGATAAATTACACTGGACCTCTGCTAATCATGGAGCAAGTAGCAATTTATCACCTTAAGAATAGATTCATTTTCTGGATCTGGATGTGCCTTTCTTGCCTGCAATGCTTATGTGGGAAAGACTATTTTTGGACTTTACCTTATTCTTTACCATGCTATCTCACATAACATCACATCAGACCGAAGAACTAATTGTATGGTGAAGAAAATGTGGCAGTTGGCTCATTCCCATGAAATTCATTTGTCTTACCACAGTGCTCCATTTCCCAGAAGTATCTGCCTTAACGGAATAGTGAAATGAACTTCTGAAGCTTCCCTTATTACACCATCTGCGGCAGAACACTTTGTAAGATTGAGGGGCTCTCCAAAGAATCCAATGGATGACTTAAAAGAAAATATATAATGTGTTTTCCTCCATAACTATATTATGCATCTCTGGGAATACAGGTTTGGCAGGGAAGTGACTCACTTGTTATATCTATTAATTCACTGAAGAAAATGTTGCTTCCCCATCTGCAAGTACTTGTGTCTTGTGTTTGGAGGTCCTCTTGCCAAGGGAAGAACCATTTTCCCAGGAAATGAAGCCCTTCAGGTTTCTGTTACACTGGAAACTAAGGGAACTAATGACATTTTGGCTTTTTATACTGTTAAACAAGTAGATACTGGGTCATTTTAGTGGTGAGCATGGCTGATCCTCTTTCGTATTTTGATATTGTAAAATTTGGGCAAGGAGAACTATTACTGGAATCCAGGATATTTTACTAGGATACCTCATAATACTATGAGAGCATTTCTGAGTAAGAGGAAGCACTAGAAAATCCATAACAACAGGAACACTAAGGACTTGGATCATGTGGACAATTCTGGGTTACTCTACCAGGGAAAAGTTTTCAAGAAGCTTAAGTGTTGTTTGAGAGTAAAGGGACATGAAAAAGATGAAAAAAGTTGTAATTATACGCCTTGGCCTTTGACCATATGCAGAAGTGGTGACTGGAGCAGCTATATTTTAGGTCAATTAGTGCCCTCCCCCGCCAATGCATGAGACATTTCATGAAGCACACATTATAATTTGGGTTTCATATGTGAGAATAACTGTATTGACACAATGGTGACAATGTGGTTTCACCTGTATAAGGAGGCAAGTTTCTTCTTCCAAATGAAGAAGATACTGCCAGATGCATTCTTCTTTATCCTGTCTTATGCCTGAGATATCTAAGAACTTTATCCCCTGGGATACTTTATTCTCTGGTGTCTAGTTGATTTTGACAATAGGAACACAACAGGAGATCATAAGCAAAGAGAAAAAAAGATCTGGATACTGATTTCACCACCTCCTCCTGGGCTCCCTCTTTACCTGCCTCACTGTGGTTCTATGTTATCTCCTAGTGATTATTTTATCTCTGCTGACACCAAACTTTCTCTATATTTTGATAAGATGATTTCTCCCCTTGAGCATTCAGGGTTTGTGATGGCTTAGAGTTGCGCTACTTGGTAGTCTCTGGACATTTCACCATCATTAGCTGATTTCTTTAACCCTTACCACAATGCTATATAAATAGTTCCTCCGCAATAGAATGCATTGGATATGCTATTTCTTTCCTGTCACTATACTGACTGACAAGTACTACCTACCATGTATCAAGAAGACAACTCTCCGTGTACCCTTCAACAAGACGTTAAGCTCACGATATCATGGTTTCTTACCTGAAAATGGGGATATAAATTACCTCATAGCTTGTATTGAGGATAAAAAATCAGAAGTGCTTACCAATAGTATCTGGCTTTCTGATAAATTACTATTATTATTCTCCTTATTACATAATTAATTTTATCATCAGCTTTATTAGTATTGGTGATTAGTGTTATTGGTTAGAATTTTTCATCAGCATTTCTGAGAAAAATAATCCTCTAGATTGACATTGTTACCAGGCATTTTTGTAAGAGTTTAATTTTACCAATCTGCAGTAAGTCAATATACTGAGACACCAGGCATTACAGCAGAGAATGAGTTTAATAATCACAGGGCAGCCAGATAAGAAAACTAGAGGAAACCTCAAATTTGCCTCCTTGAGGAGTTGGAGGGTAGGAATTTTAAGGAGTTTGGAGAGGGCCAAAATGTGGGGACCATTGATTAGTGGAAGAGTGCAGGGGAAGTCTGGGACTGGGACAAGAAGAAACTGCATTTTCATGCTGATTCTATTTCTCTGTGGGGGTCTTCCAACAAGTTGGCATCAATTATTCTGCTAGAATTCAGGATCTGAAGAACATCTTAAGCAATTCTTTTAAAAAAGCTTAATGATTCTGACATCAGTGATCCTATGTATAGGAACAGTGGAGGGGCAAATGGTCAGTATCTACTGCTTACTTGACTTTTGGTTATAAAGAAGTAAGCCAAAGTACAGCCTAATGTTTAATTTTCTCTATATTTCTGCCCAGAATCCAGCATATATTTATTGTTAACGTTTTGAAGGTGGTGTTTCTGTTTTCAAAGAAGTTCTGATATTTTAAAGAACTTTCAATATCATCTACTGTCCAACGGAAAAAAAAAACTGGAAAGAAATATCAACACTTGAATGTAAAAACAAAATGTTAACTAAAGCAGAATAATCTCAGAGTCTATTCTGTCCAAGAAAATGAGTATACAAGCTATGGTCCGTTAGGGTGGAACTGAGATAAAAACAAGAGGAAAAAAAAAACCCTCGAATGATCTTACATAGGCTGCCTTTATGGACCTCATAACTATCCTCTAACTCACTGAGTATGTTGAAAACTATCTCTGAGCTAACAGGGGAGCACATTGTCTTTTGCGTATTTTCTTTCTCCAACCACACCCCAGGAGAGGCACAGAGGTGGTGCCTACCAGGAGCTCATAAAGAGATCTTTAAAAGAGGTCATTAAAGTTATAATTGATATAGAAGTAACTGCATCTGTAAAAGTATAGCATTTAATAAGAATTGAGATATGTATACACTTATGAAACCATTGTCTCGATCAAGATAATGAGCATATCGATTATTCCCCAATTCTCTCATACCCATTTATAGTCTGTCTCTCCCTCTCCTCCCTGCTCCCAACCTCCATCCTCAGGCAAACACTGATCTACTTTTTATTGCTTTAGATAAATTTGAATTTTATGTAATTTATATAAATTGAATGATGTAGTGTATTCTCTTTTTTGGTCCAGTCTCTTTCACTCTGTGTGATTCTTTTTAAAATCATCAGTGTTGCTGCACATAACAATTCACTTCTTTTATTATTGTTGAGTAACATTTTGTTTTTACATCAAAGTGTTGATGTTTTTTTCTAGTTGGAGGCTATTACAAATACAGCATTTTGAACATTCTTGTCTAAGTTTTTGTATGACCATAAACATTAGTTTACCTTCGCTAAATACCTATGACTAGAATGGCTGGATGATATGGTAAGTGTATGATAATTTTAAGAAATTGCCATACTTGCTTTCCAAAGTGGTTATACCAGTTTTCATTCCTGTGAGCAGTGTATGTGAGTTCTAATTTCTCTATATTCTTGCAACATTTGGAAAGGTCAGTCTTTTTAATTTTAGTCATTTTAAGAGGTACATAGGGGTATTGTCTGGTAGTTTTAATTTTCACTGTTGTCAAGTATCATCCATCTATATGTCTTCTATGGAAAAATGTTCAAACCCTTTGAGGACTTTTATATATTTCATTGGAACTTTTGTATTTATGTATCTTAGATATCAATCATTTATTATATAAATTAATATTTTCTTCCAGTCTGGGGCTTATCTCTTTTGTTCCCAGTATCTTTCAAAGAAATTTTTTTTTAAATTACAAACTTCCGTTTATCCTGTTTTTCCCCAGTGGATCATGCTTTAGGTGGGATAACAAAGAAATCTTTGCTTAACTAAAGGTCATAAAGATTTTGTCCTAAGTTTGCTTCTAGACATTGCAGTTTTAGGTTCTACATTGAGATCAATGATCTATTTTTAGTTAAAATTTTTTATCTCCTTGGGGGTATGAATCAAACTTCATTTTGCTTTGCATATGGATATCTAATTGTTCCAGATTGTCTTATAAAAAGATTTTTTTTCTCTATGAATGTGCTTTGCATTTTTACTGAAAATCAGTTGTATATACATATATACACATATATAGTATACACACACACACACATATACACACACACATGCTGGACTATTTCTGAACTCCATATTCTACCCAATTGATCTATTTTTATATCATTACAAAAATACCATGCTCCCTTGATTACCACAGTTTTGAATAAATTTTGAAATCAGGTAGTGTTAATTCTCAAGCACTCCTCCTTTTCAAAAATATTTTTTGCCTAGTTTTCTAGGTCCTTTGCATTTCCATATGAGCTTCTGAATCAGCTTGTTAATTGCAATTAAGAATCCCACTGATCATTTTATTGGGATTGCATTGAATCAATAGATCAGTTTAGAGATAATTGATACCTTAATATTATTGCATCTTCTGATTCAAAAAGATGATGTATATTTCCATTTATTTAGGTTTACTCTAATTTCTTCAGCAATTTCTTCTTCAATTTATTTCAACAAATATATACATATACATTTAATTTTTAATATACAGATCTCATATATCTTTTGTAAGATTTATCTGTAAATATTCTGTATACTTTGATGCTATTGTAATGTTATACATTTTAATTTCTGATTGCTTATTGCTACTATATAGAATTATAACTCACCTATGAATGCCATCCTTGTATTCCCTCACTTTGCTAAACTCACATATTAGTTCCGTTAGCTTTATTTTATATGCAGTGTAATTTGTATAGATAATATCTTCTTGTAAATATATATTTACTTCTTCCTTTCCAATTTGGATATGTTTTCTTTGTCTTGCTTTATGTCAATAGGTAGAGACTTCAGCACAAACAAAAAAATTAGGTGACTAAAAGACAGATATACTTGCATCATTTCTCATATTAAAAATATACAGTTTGCCACCATTAAGTGTAACATTAGATGCCAGTTTTTTATATAAATTGTTGGTCAAGTAGAGGTGGTTCTGTCTTCTACACTTTATTTGTCAAGAGTATCTATCAGAAATGAACATGAACTTTTAACAATTTTTTTCTATATGAACTAAGATAATCATATTTTTTTTTCTTTTAGTATGTTAATATGAGTGAATTGTGATACACTGGTTTTTACATGTTAAACCAACCTTGCATGACTGGGACAAACTGTTCATGATTTATCATCTTTTTGCATTGCTGGATTTTGTTTGCTGATATCAAGGATTTTAATGTACATGCACATGAGGATTATTGGTCTGTAATTTTCTTTCCTTGTAACATATTTACCTTGCAGTGTAATGTTAACCTCATAAAATGCGTTGGAGAGTACTCCTTTCTCTTTTATTTTCAGGAAGAGATTCTGTAGAATTGTCATTATTTCTTCCTTACATGTTTGTTGGAATTCACTAGGAAAGTCATCTGGACCTGCAGTTTTATTTTTTGGAAGGTTTGTAACTACTAATTTGATTTATAAAATATAATTTTAAGATTGTTATGTTATTTAATTCTTGAGTGAGTTGTTGTGGATAATCTCTTTCAAAAAGTTTTTTTTTTTTTTTCCACCCAACTAATTGCCAGGTTAGATTTGTTCAGAGTAGTTCTTTAATATCTTATTAACATCTTGGTTAATATCTCTGGAGAGCAGTGATGCCTGTACTGATAATTTGTGTCTTTTTGTCTCCCCCCCCCCACCCCCGCCTCATTCAGCCTGGCCAGAGGTTCATCAATTCTAGGCATTTTCTAAGAAATTGCTTTTGGTCTTATTGATTTACTTTATTGTTTTTTCTGTTTAAATGTTGTTAATTTTTGCTCTGGCGTTATTATTTCCAAGCTTCTGATTGCTGGGTGTTTAATTTGCTCTACTTTCGCTAATCTCTTAAAGTAAAAGTTAAGTTTAGGTTACTGGTTTTAGATCTTTCTTCTTTTCCAATACAGGCAATCTATGCTATACTTTTTCTCTAAGTACTGCTTTAGCTGAATCCCACAGATTTTGATGTTGTGGTTAAAATTTCATTTAGTTCAAAATATTTTTTTAAAATTTTCTCTTGAGACTTTCTCTTAATCTACAGGTTATTTAGAAGGTTGTTGTTTGGTTTCCAAATATTTGGACGTTTTACAAATTTCCTTCTGATATTGACTTCTAGATTATTTTTATTATGGTTTAAACACATGCCTTGTATCATTTCTATTCTTTCAAAATTCTTACGGTATGTTTTATGATCCAGAGTATGCTCTCTCTTGCTAAATGTTCCATGTGCACTTGAAAAGAATGTGGATTCTGCTTGTTGGTTGAAGTATGCTACAAACATTAATTAGATCAAGTTGGTAGCTAGTGTTGTTTATGTCATCTGCAACCTGACTGATTTTCTGCGTACTCGTTCTGTCAATTACCGATAAATGAATACTGAAGGCTCCAACCTTAATTGCAAATTTTCTCCTTACAGATTTAACAATTTTTGCTTCATGCATTTTAAAGCTAAATGTCGATACAAATTTAAAATATTCATGTCTTCGTGGGGAATTTACCCTTTTTCAACATGTAATGTCTCTCTTTTCACTAATGTTTTCATTATACATCTATTTCCATCCTTTGTTTTTATCTTAAATATGTCTTTATTTTAAGTGGTTTTCTTGTAGAAGCATATAGCTGAGTCATTCTTTTAAATTTATTCTGTCAATATCTGTTTTTTAACTGGGGTTAGACCATTTACATTTTAAGTAATTATTGATATTGCTAAATTAAAATATACCATCTTGCTAGGTATAAGTGTTTCTATTTCTTCCTTGTTTCCTTTTTTCTTTTTTTTTTTTTTGTTTTCTCTGAGATTAACTAGCTTTTTTATGCTT
>NC_037686.1:30075612-30084795 GCF_003255815.1 Theropithecus gelada | reverse complement strand
AAAAAAAAAAAAAAAAAAAAAAAAAAGACCTGACCTCACGAGCACTTTGGTAGCTGGTTTATTGACCCGCCCTCTGTTACTGGCCTCTTAACTCTGTCTTCCCCCAGGTGAGAGTTTTGTTGAATAAACTATGAATTAAGCAAAGGCCTTTTGCCAGCATTTTACTACCATGCCTTTTATGATGGAAATATTCAGTCCAATGACTTTGGTTAACAGCTAGCCAACTTTATAACCTTAAGAAATTTTAATAGTAAGCATCTGTCCCATTTTACTCATTAACATTTCAGACCTTTTAAAGTCTTTTAACATTTTCTCTCATTTGCTCAGCAGTGTAAAGTATGCAGGGTAGATTTAATGGTAACTCCTTTTAAAATAGTAATCTCAAGGCTAAAGAAATGTGAACTATGAACATCACACGGTAAGTTGGCAGTGGAGTCTAGCCTACATTTCAAGCCCGTTTCCCTTAAACTCATGTTATCCCCAGTACGTTGTACCTCTCCTCCATTACCAACCTATGATTTTAACTTTACACAGCATTAATAGTCACTTTATTTCCTGTCTCATATATGAGAATTATTTACTTTCTATTAACTAGCAAAAAATTTTTTCTTGAGGAGCGCAAACTTATTTGCTGATAACTAATGTAATTTCAATATAGAGCAGAAAACAGAAAGGAACTTTCTCTATAAGAATATAATTCTCTACTTCCATTTTAGAAAATTGAGTTTATTATAGATTCTATATGCTTAAAATATTTTGAGATTATAAAACTTCTTCCCTGGAAGGAAGGGAAGCATGTGTGAAGGTCCTAAACCTAAGTAAGGATCTGAAGAGTATCTGGAGAAAAGAAAGAAGTTGGAGAGGAATAGATTATTCATTGAATTTTGGACATGCCAATCATCCCAGCTCTGAAAATACATCTAAAGTAGGGATGCTCAGAAAGTAATCAGATTTTGAGTAGGAGAGAGAACCCTTTGAAACAGAAAACAGTGAATATCTATGCTAACCCCGGTAAGAACCTAATAGGTAGTGCAGCATCTTCTGAGATGATGCTTCTCAGCTTTGGAACCCTGGGGCCAACAATGACACTAAGAATAAGCAGCAGAAAAGGAAATGGGAAAGACTAGTGTCTCTAGAATGTCATTCACAGAGTCTGTCCCAGAGAACAGAAATCCTGAGAAGTGGCCGGGCGTGGTGGCTCACGCCTGTAATCCTAGCACTTCGGGAGACCCAGGTGGGTGGATCACGAGGTCAGGAGATCGAGACCACGCTGGCTAACACGGTGAAACCCCACCTCTACTTTAAAAAATACAAAAACTAGCTGGGCGTAGTGGCGGGCGCCTGTAGTCCCAGCTACCTGGGAGGCTGAGGCAGGAGAATGGCGTGACCCCGGGAGGCGGAGCTTGTAGTGAGCTGTGATTGGGCCACTGCACTCCAGCCTGGGCGACAGAGCGAGACCCCGTCTCAAAAAAAAAAAAAAAAAAAAGAAAAAATCCTGAGAAGTGCTCCTTCCTAAAAGGGTTTTTGGTCAAATAATTGGGAAATATCAGATGCTATAGCTCCCCTCCTGAAGATGCAAAATTCAAACTAACATAATAACTAAAAATCCTGCAGAAAAATAATAAAATGCCAACATGTTTAACTATTTTAATTAGAAAATACTTCACACATACTAAAAGTCACAGAGTAATAAAACACCCATATACTTGCCACTCAGATTTAATGCAGATAACCATTTTACTTTCTTGCTTAACATGTTTTTTTCTTTAAGAAAAATGTGTGTTTCGTATACAATGGAATCCTCAAACCTTTCTCTCCTCCCTCTTTAGAGATAGCGTTGATCCCCTGTTCAAGTTTTAACTTTGATTAATCCAGCACTTCCCAAACATGTTTACTCACAGAATTTTCTTCTTACGTAACATCTATTAACAGACCATGGGAGAGCTGAAGTAAGTTTATAATTTTGGAACACTGATTTAAGATTCCCATATGTCTTTTTAAAAAAACCAATCTGGTGAATATACTTCAGACAGAGAGAAATGGGTCAGAAAAGAAAGAAATGAGTTTGGGGCCAGACTGAACAATAATTCTTAGGGGAATAAAAGCTGCAATATGAGACCTCCACTGTAAAGTCTAGCAATCAGCGATGACTTCTACAGGCCAGGTATGAAACTGTCTCCCTTTCTCAGGGTATCAGCCAAGGGTAACCCCAGGAAGGCTTATCTGGGGATAGATGGGATACTCCAGGGTTCACCCTGGAAAAAAGGAGAGAAAATTCTGAGTGAAAATAAGTCTGACTGCAGACTTCTAGAACTAGAAGCAATCCAGACGATGCCCAACCTCCAGGTAAAATCTGCAAGGTGTCATATAGTCCATGCAGATAGAGTGCCTGTGAGAGACTCAGTCCTGACGTCATCTACCTCAGAAAACTACTCCTGCTCTCCGGAACACATCTCAATGCCCCTCTGTGTTCTCCACTGGTGGAGTGGGGTGGGGGCTCCCCTCCATCTTCCTTAGTCCCCAGCTATTTTGGTTGAAGATATTGGTTTACATTTTAGTCCATCTCACCCCCACTGCAGACATAAGGAAATGAGTATATCCATCCATTCATCTCAGATGAGCCCAATTTTTTTGAAGTGCATTGAATGGCAAGGGAGTGGTAACAAGTACATTCTGAGTAGGGAGTAAAGAAAGCTGAGTTAGTTATACTTGCAGTAAATTTGCACAGAGATAACTACACTCTTGGCTGTGGGCAGTTCTTCAAACGCTATAGAAACTTAGTAAATATAGTTTATCAATTATCAAGAGGAGCTAACTGCTTTAAGTACCTTTGGCAGCCCCTTAGACTATTTTTCACTAGCCCAGTGTTTCCACATTTATTTCCCCTGTGACAATGCAGTAAGAGAGAAAGAGCACACATTTAGCAGGTCACAAGGCTGTGATCTGATCTACCACTTACTAGATCTTTGACCTTAGGGAAGGCACTCACCTCTGAACAGGTGTAACTATGTCTTCCCATAGATTTAACATAGGATTAAATGAGTCAATGCATGTGATATGCTTATCTTAGTGCTTAGCAAGTGATAGATCAACGAGGTTACAGCTATTGTAATTACTGTTATCATTATAAATAACTGTAGAACAAAACGGTCTATTTGTTTAGGGATAGCAAGGCATGGTTGTGTTAGAGAGTGTGAGGTACTATAGGAATCTGCTTGAATTTTTTCCAGTCAGAAGAGACAGAGTAGAGGACACTGATAAAAAAGAGAGAAAAGGGGCAAACATTTGTGACCTAATGGGGTCAGGGAAGTGAACAGTTTAATTAATATTTAATTAACACTTCACCAGTCTGAAATAGAGATAGAAGCCTACAGTTGATCTGACACATAATGTTCAAGTGTTATGGGATACTACTAAGTATCCCTTTGTCCCCTACCTCTCTTCTCCCTGGGACTATAAGAGAAACTGAAGGCACATGGGCATCTCTGCCCAGGCTCTTGTTTTATCCTTCTGTGAACCTGCAATATTAGGAGAAGTGTATACTGCTGACTAATCTATGGCTTACAAGAAAGTCCTTGATCACATTCTATATGGCATCATGGAGGAGGCAGGAGGATGGGAAAGATGACAGCAGAAGATACACTGGTCCAGGTGTCCCAGCCAGGCCCAGCAGTGGCCTGAGTATGCTCCATTTACGCACACCCTTGTACCACTCTAAATCTTCTGCACAGGTGCTTGTTCAAGTCTTCTCACTTCTCCATTCTTGCTGCTTTTCCTTTTCCTTAACCCTTTTTTTTTCTTCCACATAAGAGTGTTCAAGTCGCCCCTCTTCTAGGATTTCTAGGAATCTCTTACTGAGCCCCTCAGCCCATGAACTTTTGTGGACAGGACTTACTGTGGCAAGCACAGTTTAGCACTTAACACCTGCCTGGCACTGGAATTGAATGATCAGCTGTACCCACATCTCTTTCGATAGGATTGTAAGCTCTGTTAGGGCAGAAACCATATCTTTGCATTTCCTTAAGCTGCTAGCATATAAGTAAGCACGGGAAAACTAATTAATAAATTCCCATGAAAAGGAATGTTTAGAGACCTAAGCTATGGCCAGAAAATTCTCTAGGGAGATAAATAGTTATAGAAAACTCCAAGTCCAAATACATTCTCCCTCACAAATGCAGTTACAAACGACCTCCAGTGCAGACCCCAGAGAGCCTTCGAAGATATCTGTCATGTGAGCTTGAAATGCAGCATTGTCATTATTCAGATAGAAAATAGAATCACTTATGAGATCATGGCTCATTGTCAATTCTCTATATATTTGCATTTATTGTGACAGATGCTGTCGAATCTCATCCTAGCTCTATTATTCTACAGAAATAGATTGGCCCTCTTATGCTATGTAGTAATAATTAGGATAATATCACCCATTAACTCTCCACGGCCCTTCCTCTCTGGAAGGCTTGGAGAAAGCTTTGATGATTGCAAGCCTAAACTCTACCCCATCAGTTTGAACAGGACCCTCACTTCCTCCAAAAATTTTATTTTTGACTGAAATATTTTACAGGTTATTCACATCCCAAAGGGGATTTTTTTTTTTTTTGAAAGTTTGAGATAATGGGTTTCAGCCATCTTGACTTAAAGCAGAATGAATAAATGCATTTTCTCCACAGAAAATTCATAATGCCTTAAGCTGAGTTTGTGCCTATGACATATTCTTAACCACCTACAGAATTGCTTTCTCTTCATTTTTGAGGTTAAATGGGAAGCCTGGAGCCTATAGTAGAATTCCACCATATGTGCTGGTGGAAAATTTAAAAAAAAATAATAAAGAAAAAACTACAGTTCTGTAGTTATCAGGCAGCACAGAGAAAACAGTAAAAATTTCCAAGAACTTACTGTCATTTTTTTAGGTCAGGTGCCCACTGGTTACCTACCATCCACAGGCCTCTACATTATAGAATTTTTTGTCCTAGACTGAAAATGTAGTGATTGCTTATTTATCTTCTCAGTAATATTTATATTTTAAGGAGGAAGAAACCATATAACATGTTGGACTGGTATCTGCGATTTCTCAATGATGTTCCATTTGAAGGCATTATGGATGACTCAAAAGTCATCCATAATGATGATCCACACCAATCAGGTGGGTGGAGACAGGAAGCAAGCCAGATTGGACAGGATAGGGGCTGAGGAATATGATCTCACTGTGGAGGAAGATGCAGTATTCAGGAGCTCAGTGGTTGGCTTCTCAACATCAAGTTAGAAGACAAGGCTCAGCCATGGCCCCAGGTCATGGGGCAATAAGCTAATACTCTGGTATCTAGGAAGTAAGACTGGGAAATATTTTGATCTATGGCAGGAGACTTGGCAGTGAAGAGGAGTCCAGTTCTAGTCCGTCATTATGGAGGAGAACTCAGAGAAGATTGTCAAGCCATCAGTCTCCCAGATGGTCCAAAGCCAAAAGTGTGTCTCAAGTGATAAGGTGGAGATTGACTCATGGGGACTAGAGGCCATCAGGTGGAAAGGTCAAGCCAAACACCTAGGAAAGGAGGTAGGTAGAGCAGGAGCTTCAACCAGCAGGCTCCGCAAGTCCTAGGAGTAACAAGTCTGGCTCTAGGGGCATCAGGACAACTCTGAAAGCCACGGGTTAACTCAGCTGCCATGCGTAGGTCCTGATACTCAGCCTGAGAATGTGCCCAAACATGGATGAGCTCTCCTGCCTCCTGCATTGGCTCAGGAATTGGGTGGGCTTAAGTCACAGATAGAGGCCCTCAGGGTTGTTAGCTATTAGGAATGAGTCCCAGACTGACAGGGGGTAAAGAACCTAGATCTCTAATAAATCTTTTCAAACTGAGACATCTATAAAACTGACTTGAAATCTGGAGATAAATTATTTTTTAAAAATATTAATTTTATCAAAGAAATGCATGTCTGTGGTTTAAAATTGCAAATAGTTACACCCTATAGAGAAAATCAGCAGTCCTAATTTCTTCCCTTTGTCCTGCCTTCTAGAGACAAGTACTATGAAATTCTTACTATATATCTTTTATACTGTATATGTTTAAATAGCTTTATATCCTTCCTATTATATGCTAAGATTTTTCTCCAAATTGTAAAAAATATTGTCATACTTATATGTCTTTGTTTATGATACCTGGCATCACTTGTGGATATCCTTTCATAAAGAATGTTTTGACTTCCTAACCCCTCCTCTTCCCCAGGTATCTCTCTCTCTCTCCTACCATCTCTTTCCAATACAATTGTGCCAAAAAATTGAATGTTACGTAACACATATGTTAGTGTTCTGCTCTCTGCCTTCTCTCTGTTTGTTTCAATTTGTATTTTTTTATGTTTGTGGTTGTTTCATTTCTTCTTAGTTTTTGATGTCTTTAATCAAAAGTCTGGCCATTCTTGACTGCATTCATATGTTAAAAAGAACTTGAGAGCTAATGGAAAGCTGAAGGCTTAGGTAGAGCTTGCCAACTTACTAGGGTGAGAGGGCTGTGGGCTGAGCTTCCCAGTGGGAACATCAAAAATTGAGATTTGTAGGACTTCTTGCCATACCAGGGTCATTATATTTCTTCCAGGAAATCTCCTGTGTCCTCCTGCTTGGAGTTATATGCTCACCTGATCATGTTATGGAAACGGGGCCAAATAGGGAAAGGAATTTCATGGTTCAACATGCAAGACTCCTATAATTATTGAATCACTGTGTTTCAGCCTTTGTGCTCCACTATACTTGATGGAAAATATTCTATAATTGTTTTTATAGGCCTATGTGGTTTAATTTTTTCCGATGTTAAAATTCAGTTCCTCTGCAATTTAGGCAGAAAGGGAGTGATAATGAAGAGGAAATAGGTGGTTTCTATAAGTAAGAAAGGAGCCTTCAGGTATCATTTGTACCATATAAAATTTTTTTCAGTTTCTATGACCCAGATACTCTTAGTGTCTCCTACCTCTGAGCCTTTCAGGGGTTAAGAGAACAAATGTGCCCACTAATTTGTCAGTACCGCTTAGGAGGTACATGGATTATTTTTCCTCTCTCTTCTGCCAAGACAGTTACCACTTCATCATCTCATTTCCATACTCCAGTAATTTACTGAGGCCTTCTACCCTGCTCTCCTCCTTCTGTGGTTGTGGTCAATTCACCATGTTTAAAAGAATATCTATGGTATTTTTAAAAATATGTCAACTTCCCTCATGGTATTTGCTTTCAAATAGAAGAGCCTCGAAAGCATAACATAAAAAAAATGAAATGGTGTGTTAGTAGTGGACATTCTGGACATTGTTACCTCACAGCTATTTTAGATGAGGGATGATTCTAGGAAGCTCTCAGATGATGTCAATGGGTGGATTTCTGTGATGCCTAGGCATGAAACAAACATGGCCCCCAATGCAGCACAAGAAGAAGTATTGATTTTCCACATGTATATGACTCAGTGGAACCTCACCTTGTCATTATTCTGCAACATATCTTCAAAGTGAAAAAGGATATGGAAATATATCAGCTGTGTGGCTCTCCAGAAACTATTACAGAACTAGAACAAGCCAAATTTGATTATACAAACTAAGCTTTACACTGAGAAGTTAATACACACCTGGAAAGAGGGTCGTCTGGAAAAAAAGAGGTTCACCATTGTCACCTTCAGGTTTTCCCCCACAGACAAGCCTAGAGAGGTGTTCAGACCCAGAAAAGATCTCTAATATTTCAGTAGTGCTAGCTTTTCCCCTGCCCTGACCAACTAGTGGTGTGACACTAATCAGAATTCCTCTCATGCCACAGCTATTTCTGAATCTTAGTTTGCGTATCTAGAATAGTAGATAATGAAATTATACTTTCAGGCTGTAATATATTTCATTTTTGATTGCAAAAGAAGTTATAGAGGATTATTTATGCTTGGAACTATGTCTGAGCTCTTCCAGGGAAGATGGAATTTGATACCACACCAATTCATTTACTTTCTTTTCAACTGGATTTCCGGAATAGCAATTTTTGTATTTATTTATAATGTTTATCATCGCCCTAATGCTAATTTAATCTCTTTGAAAAAAAATCTTCAGGCTGGTAATAAATGATACACTGGGAAATAGGGAATTGATAATACTGATTTCAAACTCTAAAATTCCAGTTTAAATTTACACTTAGGAATTATTTATATCCTCTTATGTCATATCAATTTAAATAATATCCCACTCACTGGGGCATAACGAATAATGCTAATATTAAAGTTTCTATTTAATATTTGCTAATTGCACATGAAGGGGTTATATCAGCTGCATTTAGGGTGTTTTTTATTTAATTTTGCTGTATTAGAAAATCTATGAGGTTAAGTATCCTGAAATTATTGCTTTTAAATATTGAGCAATAAGAATATTGTCCCCATGATGTACCCTATATCATCTGGCCTTGAATAAGCTTTCTCCCCATTGCAAGCTGGTGGGGTGGTAGAGGTAGCAGGGAGCTCAGTCTAAACTTTGTATAAATATGGGTGATCATACTCCCCTTTTAAAATATCAAATCCACATTTGAAAAGCTGTTTTCTTCATGAAATCTAGTATCATTAATGGAGATATAGACTTTATAATACCAGAATCCCATGAAATGAAATAAACCTTATTACTATAAAGTTGGGTTCTATCCTAAAGGGATGCATATAAACCATAGTTAGTGCCCTATCTCAAACCCTTAGCATGGTCTTCATTTGTTGTATCTTTCCATAAACCTTAATTGAATGCTTCCAAAGCACAGCAAAATGGTAAGTTTGGAAGGAGGCTTAGTTCTGAACCAAGATACCACACATCTGTATGAGCTGTGTTACATTGATCACACTGCTCAGCTTCTCTGAACCTTGGTGGTTTCTTGGGCTTTCGAAGGGAAATAATAATCCCTAACTTAGAGGACTTTATAATATCAGTAAAAAAAAAAATGTTTTAAAGTTTCTAGTCCAGGATAGAGCCTGTGTTAAGTTGATTTGTGTGTGTGTGTGTGTGTTTTTCCTTTTTCTTTTTCTTTGAGACGGAGCCTCGCTATCTCCCAGGCTGGAGTGCAGTGGCACGATTTCGGCTCGCTGCAACCTCTGCCTCACGGGTTCACGCCATTCTCCTGCCTCAGCCTCCCCAGTAGCTGGGACTACAGGCGCCCGTCACCGTGCCTGGCTATTTTTTTTTTTTTTTTTTTTTGGT